>NC_091346.1:7621344-7913844 GCF_038502225.1 Cherax quadricarinatus
ATCATACTTACTCTTGAAACCGTGCATTGGGTTTGCCTCTACCACTTCATCATCTAGCTCATCGACCCATGTCTTCGTAACCTTAATTTCCAACATAAGTGAAGAATTATCTTAATAAGTGAAGAATTATCTTAGTCCTCTCAAAAAAACGCGAGAAAAGCAAAAGGTAAATATCAATATTTTATTAATGTGACTAAACAGAAATCACAATGAATATATGCACGAAAAATAAAACAGTTGGATAAGGGTATCATGGGAGACGTGTCAGTATTTAAGGAGATCCCTGGCACTGCAGGGTTGTAAGCAGCTCCTCAAATCCTGGCAAAAACTATCATCCCTACCACTTCTACTGTTACTTCCACTACCATTTCTTTTTCCTCCTCTCTCCCGCCCCTGTCCTCGTCGCCTATATATACCGGCTCACACTCTTCGGCCAGTGTGACTTGTGATTAGTCCAAGTCGGACCGAAACGTCATCATGAACTTTGCTCTCTCCTATGTGCAGGTTTTTTGTGCATTGCATCTTATGTTATACTCTGCTTGTAGAGTGTTTCTGTACTTTATGGGCGCGAGTGCTGATATTCCTGCCTCGTATAGGAAAGTTTTAACACAGGGAAGCAGAACTTCCAGGGCTTCACGTCTAAGAATCTACTTTTCTTTGTAAACTTCGATCCAAAATGAATACGGTGATTCTTTTTGACTTTCTGAAATCGTGATAAAACGTTTAGTCATTCTGAATCTCGATGAAATTCTCCTGAAGTTTGTTGATGTTCCAGATATCGTCAGGTAGGTCCTCAGGTTTGGTTAGGTGTTTTTTAATCAAGTGTATTTCGTCACATTCTTACCCAGCTGTATTTTATCACATTATCTGTGTTCAGCTTGTATATATGTTCCACGATGATGCTCTGAACCTGGATGAGTGGATATGTTTGGCTCCCCAGAAGTGCACACAACGATGGAAGTGATGGTCTTTCCAGCCTCAAGTTTACTCTTCATACCTTTACCTTTCCCTTCAATGCTGCTGGTGTACCAGACAGTCCAACTAAGGTCTGATCGCGACCTTGCATGGAAAAATGTTCAAGGCGTTAATCTCAGCCAAAAAATATCGGCAAGTTAAGAAACTTTCTTCATTTTTAATCTGGTGTACCAGGAGCTATGCTCACCCCTAGGTCTTTCACACTGAGTGAGGTCTACAGCCTGTCCCGTGTGTGTGTGTGTGTGTGTGTGTGTGTGTGTGTGTGTGTGAGGGGGGAGGGGACAGCGAAAAATGAACTACTGCATAAGACGGGCAGCAAACAGCAATTTACAGTGTCTGTAACCTTCTCCAGAACCTCGCTTCGTCTGAGATCATTTATTCCTGGGGTGACGCGAGTCTGGAACATGTTCGTACAACATAGTGACATCAACAAAATAAAGTCAGTTGACGAAATGAAATTGCTGGCCCAAAGATGGATCCAACTTCATCCTGTTCCCTACTGGCAGGTCTCGTAACAATAAAAAGGCCTTTCAAATGAGCTGATGTAGGTAACAGCTTAAGCTTAGCCTATAAAGTTAGGAACCTTAACCTAACCTTGTAAAACCTCGTGTAAGAGTGAGTGTGAGAGTGAGAGAGTGAGAGAGTGAGTGAGAGAGTGAGTGAGAGAGTGAGTGTGAGAGTGAGAGAGTGAGTGTGAGAGTGAGAGAGTGAGTGTGAGAATGAGAGAGTGAGTGAGAGAGTGAGTGTGAGAGTGAGAGAGTGAGAGTGAGAGAGTGAGTGAGAGAGTGAGTGAGAGAGTGAGTGTGAGAGTGAGAGAGTGAGTGTGAGAGTGAGTGAGAGGGAGGGGCGGTGCAGTAAGCAGTGCGTGAGTGCTGACAGTATAAGCTGGGCGCCGTCAATAAATATTGGCGCCGCTCCCTCACCGCCACCAGATGCTCCTACCTCTCTTTTATACATTTTTATCCCCCAGGGATCCTTGGATCAGAACTCAGCGCCTCACATTCCCAAACAGCATCATCTTCTTCCCTACAGATTTATCGCTTCGCTATAACTGTAATAATAATGACAATTTTAAAATCCTAATTTTTTTTATTGTAGGTTCCCCTTTGAAAGGGGGGGGATACGTTGATGCTGGTGAAGGGCTCTTGATCCAAGGAATAGGATCTATTCTTCCCCACATTCTCTCAAGGTCTCATTAACCCCTGCGGGTTGAGCGCTTCCCAAGAATGTTATAATGAATAACGGTTACTGTAGATGTAGAGATTACAATATTGTGTTGGCAACACATGTAGTTATGTAGTGTTATGTGTCATGTTGGCAACACATGTAGTTATGTAGTGTTATGTGTCATGTTGGCAACACATGTAGTTATGTAGTGTTATGTGTCATGTTGGCAACACATGTAGTTATGTAGTGTTATGTGTCATGTTGGCAACACATGTAGTTATGTAGTGTTATGTGTCATGTTGGCAACACATGTAGTTATGTAGTGTTATGTGTCATGTTGGCAACACATGTAGTTATGTAGTGTTATGTGTCATGTTGGCAACACATGTAGTTATGTAGTGTTATGTGTCATGTTGGCAACACATGTAGTTATGTAGTGTTATGTGTCATGTTGGCAACACATGTAGTTATGTGGGGTTATGTGTCATGTTGGCAACACATGTAGTTATGTAGTGTTATGTGTCATGTTGGCAACACATGTAGTTATGTAGTGTTATGTGTCATGTTGGCAACACATGTAGTTATGTAGTGTTATGTGTCATGTTGGCAACACATGTAGTTATGTAGTGTTATGTGTCATGTTGGCAACACATGTAGTTATGTAGTGTTATGTGTCATGTTGGCAACACATGTAGTTATGTGGGGTTATGTGTCATGTTGGCAACACATGTAGTTATGTAGTGTTATGTGTCATGTTGGCAACACGTGTAGTTATGTAGTGTTATGTGTCATGTTGGCAACACATGTAGTTATGTGGGGTTATGTGTCATGTTGGCAACACATGTAGGTATGTGGGGTTATGGGTCGTGTTGGTAACACATGTAGTTATGTAGTGTTATGTGTCATGTTGGCAACACATGTAGTTATGTAGTGTTATGTGTCATGTTGGCAACACGTAGTTATGTAGTGTTATGTGTCATGTTGGCAACACATGTAGGTATGTGGGGTTATGTGTCATGTTGGCAACACATGTAGTTATGTAGTGTTATGTGTCATGTTGGCAACACATGTAGTTATGTAGTGTTATGTGTCATGTTGGCAACACATGTAGTTATGTAGTGTTATGTGTCATGTTGGCAACACATGTAGTTATGTAGTGTTATGTGTCATGTTGGCAACACATGTAGTTATGTGGGGTTATGTGTCATGTTGGCAACACATGTAGTTATGTAGTGTTATGTGTCATGTTGGCAACACATGTAGTTATGTAGTGTTATGTGTCATGTTGGCAACACATGTAGTTATGTAGTGTTATGTGTCATGTTGGCAACACATGTAGTTATGTAGTGTTATGTGTCATGTTGGCAACACATGTAGTTATGTAGTGTTATGTGTCATGTTGGCAACACATGTAGTTATGTGGGGTTATGTGTCATGTTGGCAACACATGTAGTTATGTAGTGTTATGTGTCATGTTGGCAACACGTGTAGTTATGTAGTGTTATGTGTCATGTTGGCAACACATGTAGTTATGTGGGGTTATGTGTCATGTTGGCAACACATGTAGGTATGTGGGGTTATGGGTCGTGTTGGTAACACATGTAGTTATGTAGTGTTATGTGTCATGTTGGCAACACATGTAGTTATGTAGTGTTATGTGTCATGTTGGCAACACGTAGTTATGTAGTGTTATGTGTCATGTTGGCAACACATGTAGTTATGTAGTGTTATGTGTCATGTTGGCAACACATGTAGGTATGTGGGGTTATGCATCATGTTGGTAACATATGTAGGTATGTGGGGTTATGCATCATGTTGGCAACACATGTAGGTATGTGGCGTTATGCATCATGTTGGCAACACATGTAGGTATGTGGGGTTATGCATCATGTTGGTAACATATGTAGATATGTGGGGTTATGCATCGTGTTGGCAACACATGTAGGTATGTGGGGTTATGCATCATGTTGGCAACACATGTAGGTATGTGGCGTTATGCATCATGTTGGCAACACATGTAGGTATGTGGGGTTGTGTGTCATGTTGGCAACACATGTAGGTATGTGGGGTTATGCGTCATGTTGGCAACACATGTAGGTATGTGGGGTTATGCGTCATGTTGGCAACACATGTAGGTATGTGGAGTTATGCGTCATGTTGGCAACATAGGTATGTGGGGTTATGCGTCATGTTGGCAACACATGTAGGTATGTGGGGTTATGCGTCATGTTGGCAACACATGTAGGTATGTGGGGTTATGCGTCATGTTGGCAACACATGTAGGTATGTGGGGTTATGCGTCATGTTGGCAACACATGTAGGTATGTGGGGTTATGCGTCATGTTGGCAACACATGTAGGTATGTGGGGTTATGTGTCATGTTGGTAACACATGTAGGTATGTGGGGTTATGCATCATGTTGGCAACACATGTAGATATGTGGGGTTATGTATCATGTTGGCAACACATGTAGTTATGTAGTGTTATGTGTCATGTTGGCAACACATGTAGATATGTGGTCCAAATCTGCACACAGAAATCATTACTTACGAAAGCAAAAGACTGGGCAGACGGTTCAACATACCCTCAGTGAAAAGTAGGGGCGCCATTAATTCACTAAGAGAAAGCACATTATAAGTGTCAGGGGCCCAAGACTTTTCAACAGCCTCCCACCAGGCATTAGGGGAATTACTAATAGACTGCTAGCTACCTTCAAGAAGGAGCTGGACAGGCACCTAAAGTCAGTACCTGACCATTCGGGCTGTGGTTCGTACGTTGGAATACGTGCGGCCAGCCAGCAGTAACAGCCTGGTTGATCAGGCCTTGATCCACCGGGAGACCTGGTCAAGGACTGGGCCGCGAGGGCGTTGACCCCCGGAACACTCTCCAGGTAGGTAGGTATGTTGGTAAAATATGTAGGTATGTGGGGTTATGCATCATGTTGGCAACACATGTAGGTATGTGGGGTTATGGGTCATGTTGGTAACACATGTAGGTATGTGGCGTTATGCATCATGTTGGCAACACACGTAGGTATGTGGGGTTATGCATCATGTTGGTAACACATGTAGGTATGTGCGGTTATGCATCATGTTGGCAACACATGTAGGTATGTGGGGTTATGCATCGTGTTGGCAACACATGTAGGTATGTCGCGTTATGCATCATGTTGGCAACACATGCAGGTATATGGGGTTATGCGTCATGTTGGCAACACATGTAGGTATGTGGGGTTATGCGTCATGTTGGCAACACATGTAGGTATGTGGGGTTATGTGTCATGTTGGCAACACATGTAGGTAAGTGGGGTTATGCGTCATGTTGGCAACACATGTAGGTATGTGGGGTTATGCGTCATGTTGGCAACACATGTAGGTATGTGGGGTTATGAGTCATGTTGGCAACACATGTAGGTATGTGGGGTTATGCGTCATGTTGGCAACACATGTAGGTATGTGAGGTTATGCGTCATGTTGGCAACACATGTAGGTATGTGGGGTTATGCGTCATGTTGGCAACACATGTAGGTATGTGGGGTTATGCATCATGTTGGCAACACATGTAGGTATGTGGGGTTATGCGTCATGTTGGCAACACATGTAGATATGTGGGGTTATGCGTCATGTTGGCAACACATGTAGGTATGTGGGGTTATGCGTCATGTTGGCAACACATGTAGGTATGTGGGGTTATGCGCCATGTTGGCAACACATGTAGGTATGTGGGGTTATGCGTCATGTTGGCAACACATGTAGGTATGTGGGGTTATGCATCATGTTGGCAACACATGTAGGTATGTGGGGTTATGCGTCATGTTGGCAACACATGTAGATATGTGGGGTTATGCGTCATGTTGGCAACACATGTAGGTATGTGGGGTTATGCGTCATGTTGGCAACACATGTAGGTATGTGGGGTTATGCGCCATATTGGCAACACATGTAGGTATGTGGGGTTATGCGTCATGTTGGCAACACATGTAGGTATGTGGGGTTATGCGTCATGTTGGCAACACATGTAAGTATGTGGGGTTATGCATCATGTTGGCAACACATGTAGGTATGTGGGGTTATGCGTCATGTTGGCAACACATGTAGGTATGTGGGGTTATGCATCATGTTGGCAACACATGTAGGTATGTGGGGTTATGCGTCATGTTGGCAACACATGTAGGTATGTGGGGTTATGCATCATGTTGGCAACACATGTAGGTATGTGGGGTTATGCGTCATGTTGGCAACACATGTAGGTATGTGGGGTTATGCGTCATGTTGGCAACACATGTAGGTATGTGGGGTTATGCGTCATGTTGGCAACACATGTAGGTATGTGGGGTTATGCGTCATGTTGGCAGCACATGTAGGTATGTGGGGTTATGCGTCATGTTGGCAACACATGTAGGTATGTGGGGTTATGCATCATGTTGGCAACACATGTAGGTATGTGGGGTTATGCGTCATGTTGGCAACACATGTAGGTATGTGGGGTTATGCGTCATGTTGGCAACACATGTAGGTATGTGGGGTTATGCGTCATGTTGGCAACACATGTAGGTATGTGGGGTTATGCGTCATGTTGGTAACACATGTAGGTATGTGGGGTTATGCGCCATGTTGGCAACACATGTAGGTATGTGGGGTTATGCGTCATGTTGGCAACACATGTAGGTATGTGGGGTTATGCGCCATGTTGGCAACACATGTAGGTATGTGGGGTTATGCGTCATGTTGGCAACACATGTAGGTATGTGGGGTTATGCGTCATGTTGGCAACACATGTAGGTATGTGGGGTTATGCGTCATGTTGGCAACACATGTAGGTATGTGGGGTTATGCGTCATGTTGGCAACACATGTAGGTATGTGGGGTTATGCGTCATGTTGGCAACACATGTAGGTATGTGGGGTTATGCGTCATGTTGGCAACACATGTAGGTATGTGGGGTTATGCGTCATGTTGGCAACACATGTAGGTATGTGGGGTTATTCATGTTGGCAACACATGTAGTTATGTGGGGTTATGCGTCATGTTGGCAACACATGTATGTATGTGGGGTTATGCGTCATGTTGGCAACACATGTAGGTATGTGGGGTTATGGCAACACATGTAGGTATGTGGGGTTATGCATCATGTTGGCAACACATGTAGGTATGTGGGGTTATGCGTCATGTTGGCAACACATGTAGGTATGTGGGGTTATGCGTCATGTTGGCAACACATGTAGGTATGTGGGGTTATGCATCATGTTGGCAACACATGTAGGTATGTGGGGTTATGCGTCATGTTGGCAACACATGTAGGTATGTGGGGTTATGCGTCATGTTGGCAACACATGTAGGTATGTGGGGTTATGCGTCATGTTGGCAACACATGTAGGTATGTGGGGTTATGCGTCATGTTGGCAACACATGTAGGTATGTGGGGTTATGCGTCATGTTGGCAACACATGTAGGTATGTGGGGTTATGCGTCATGTTGGCAACACATGTAGGTATGTGGGGTTATGCGTCATGTTGGCAACACATGTAGGTATGTGGGGTTATGCGTCATGTTGGCAACACATGTAGGTATGTGGGGTTATGCGTCATGTTGGCAACACATGTAGGTATGTGGGGTTATGCGTCATGTTGGCAACACATGTAGGTATGTGGGGTTATTCATGTTGGCAACACATGTAGGTATGTGGGGTTATGCGTCATGTTGGCAACACATGTAGGTATGTGGGGTTATGCGTCATGTTGGCAACACATGTAGGTATGTGGGGTTATGCGTCATGTTGGCAACACATGTAGGTATGTGGGGTTATGCGTCATGTTGGCAACACATGTAGGTATGTGGGGTTATGCGTCATGTTGGCAACACATGTAGGTATGTGGGGTTATGCGTCATGTTGGCAACACATGTAGGTATGTGGGGTTATGCGTCATGTTGGCAACACATGTAGGTATGTGGGGTTATGCGTCATGTTGGCAACACATGTAGGTATGTGGGGTTATGCGTCATGTTGGCAACACATGTAGGTATGTGGGGTTATGCGTCATGTTGGCAACACATGTAGGTATGTGGGGTTATGCGTCATGTTGGCAACACATGTAGGTATGTGGGGTTATGCGTCATGTTGGCAACACATGTAGGTATGTGGGGTTATGCGTCATGTTGGCAACACATGTAGGTATGTGGGGTTATGCGTCATGTTGGCAACACATGTAGGTAAGTGGGGTTATGCGTCATGTTGGCAACACATGTAGGTATGTGGGGTTATGCGTCATGTTGGCAACACATGTAGGTATGTGGGGTTATGAGTCATGTTGGCAACACATGTAGGTATGTGGGGTTATGCGTCATGTTGGCAACACATGTAGGTATGTGAGGTTATGCGTCATGTTGGCAACACATGTAGGTATGTGGGGTTATGCGTCATGTTGGCAACACATGTAGGTATGTGGGGTTATGCATCATGTTGGCAACACATGTAGGTATGTGGGGTTATGCGTCATGTTGGCAACACGTGTAGATATGTGGGGTTATGCGTCATGTTGGCAACACATGTAGGTATGTGGGGTTATGCGTCATGTTGGCAACACATGTAGGTATGTGGGGTTATGCGCCATGTTGGCAACACATGTAGGTATGTGGGGTTATGCGTCATGTTGGCAACACATGTAGGTATGTGGGGTTATGCATCATGTTGGCAACACATGTAGGTATGTGGGGTTGTGCGTCATGTTGGCAACACATGTAGATATGTGGGGTTGTGCGTCATGTTGGCAACACATGTAGGTATGTGGGGTTATGCGTCATGTTGGCAACACATGTAGGTATGTGGGGTTATGCGCCATGTTGGCAACACATGTAGGTATGTGGGGTTATGCGTCATGTTGGCAACACATGTAGGTATGTGGGGTTATGCGTCATGTTGGCAACACATGTAAGTATGTGGGGTTATGCATCATGTTGGCAACACATGTAGGTATGTGGGGTTATGCGTCATGTTGGCAACACATGTAGGTATGTGGGGTTATGCATCATGTTGGCAACACATGTAGGTATGTGGGGTTATGCGTCATGTTGGCAACACATGTAGGTATGTGGGGTTATGCATCATGTTGGCAACACATGTAGGTATGTGGGGTTATGCGTCATGTTGGCAACACATGTAGGTATGTGGGGTTATGCGTCATGTTGGCAACACATGTAGGTATGTGGGGTTATGCGTCATGTTGGCAACACATGTAGGTATGTGGGGTTATGCGTCATGTTGGCAACACATGTAGGTATGTGGGGTTATGCGTCATGTTGGCAGCACATGTAGGTATGTGGGGTTATGCGTCATGTTGGCAACACATGTAGGTATGTGGGGTTATGCATCATGTTGGCAACACATGTAGGTATGTGGGGTTATGCGTCATGTTGGCAACACATGTAGGTATGTGGGGTTATGCGTCATGTTGGCAACACATGTAGGTATGTGGGGTTATGCGTCATGTTGGCAACACATGTAGGTATGTGGGTTATGCGTCATGTTGGTAACACATGTAGGTATGTGGGGTTATGCGCCATGTTGGCAACACATGTAGGTATGTGGGGTTATGCGTCATGTTGGCAACACATGTAGGTATGTGGGGTTATGCGCCATGTTGGCAACACATGTAGGTATGTGGGGTTATGCGTCATGTTGGCAACACATGTAGGTATGTGGGGTTATGCGTCATGTTGGCAACACATGTAGGTATGTGGGGTTATGCGTCATGTTGGCAACACATGTAGGTATGTGGGGTTATGCGTCATGTTGGCAACACATGTAGGTATGTGGGGTTATGCGTCATGTTGGCAACACATGTAGGTATGTGGGGTTATGCGTCATGTTGGCAACACATGTAGGTATGTGGGGTTATGCGTCATGTTGGCAACACATGTAGGTATGTGGGGTTATGCGTCATGTTGGCAACACATGTAGGTATGTGGGGTTATGCGTCATGTTGGCAACACATGTAGGTATGTGGGGTTATGCGTCATGTTGGCAACACATGTAGGTATGTGGGGTTATGCGTCATGTTGGCAACACATGTAGGTATGTGGGGTTATGCGTCATGTTGGCAACACATGTAGGTATGTGGGGTTATGCGTCATGTTGGCAACACATGTAGGTATGTGGGGTTATGCGTCATGTTGGCAACACATGTAGGTATGTGGGGTTATGCGTCATGTTGGCAACACATGTAGGTATGTGGGGTTATGAGTCATGTTGGCAACACATGTAGGTATGTGGGGTTATGCGTCATGTTGGCAACACATGTAGGTATGTGGGGTTATGCGTCATGTTGGCAACACATGTAGGTATGTGGGGTTATGCGTCATGTTGGCAACACATGTAGGTATGTGGGGTTATGCGTCATGTTGGCAACACATGTAGGTATGTGGGGTTATGCGTCATGTTGGCAACACATGTAGGTATGTGGGGTTATGCGTCATGTTGGCAACACATGTAGGTATGTGGGGTTATGCGTCATGTTGGCAACACATGTAGGTATGTGGGGTTATGCGCCATGTTGGCAACACATGTAGGTATGTGGGGTTATGCGTCATGTTGGTAACACATGTAGGTATGTGGGGTTATGCGTCATGTTGGTAACACATGTAGGTATGTGGGGTTATGCGTCATGTTGGCAACACATGTAGGTATGTGGGGTTATGCGCCATGTTGGCAACACATGTAGGTATGTGGGGTTATGCGTCATGTTGGTAACACATGTAGGTATGTGGGGTTATGCGCCATGTTGGCAACACATGTAGGTATGTGGGGTTATGCGTCATGTTGGCAACACATGTAGGTATGTGGGGTTATGCGTCATGTTGGCAACACATGTAGGTATGTGGGGTTATGCGTCATGTTGGCAACACATGTAGGTATGTGGGGTTATGCGTCATGTTGGCAACACATGTAGGTATGTGGGGTTATGCGTCATGTTGGCAACACATGTAGGTATGTGGGGTTATGCGCCATGTTGGCAACACATGTAGGTATGTGGGGTTATGCGTCATGTTGGTAACACATGTAGGTATGTGGGGTTATGCGTCATGTTGGCAACACATGTAGGTATGTGGGGTTATGCGCCATGTTGGCAACACATGTAGGTATGTGGGGTTATGCGTCATGTTGGTAACACATGTAGGTATGTGGGGTTATGCGCCATGTTGGCAACACATGTAGGTATGTGGGGTTATGCGTCATGTTGGCAACACATGTAGGTATGTGGGGTTATGCGTCATGTTGGCAACACATGTAGGTATGTGGGGTTATGCGTCATGTTGGCAACACATGTAGGTATGTGGGGTTATGCGTCATGTTGGCAACACATGTAGGTATGTGGGGTTATGCGTCATGTTGGCAACACATGTAGGTATGTGGGGTTATGCGCCATGTTGGCAACACATGTAGGTATGTGGGGTTATGCGTCATGTTGGTAACACATGTAGGTATGTGGGGTTATGCGTCATGTTGGCAACACATGTAGGTATGTGGGGTTATGCGCCATGTTGGCAACACATGTAGGTATGTGGGGTTATGCGTCATGTTGGTAACACATGTAGGTATGTGGGGTTATGCGCCATGTTGGCAACACATGTAGGTATGTGGGGTTATGCGTCATGTTGGCAACACATGTAGGTATGTGGGGTTATGCGTCATGTTGGCAACACATGCAATATTAAGCTGAATAAAATACAGTGTTGCCAAACATGAATAAAGATGAATGAATAAATTTGAAGAGAAAAGCACAAGCTACCAAGCACGTTTTCAGTGGGATAACGTTTCGCTCGTGAAGGTCTTGATGTTTCGCGCGTGAAGGTCTTGATGTCTCGTTCGTGTAGGTCTTGATGTTTCGTTCGTGTAGGTCTTGATGTTTCGCTCGTGAAGGTCTTGATGTTTCCTTCGTGTAGGTCTTGATGTTTCGCTCGTGAAAGTCTTGATGTTTCGTTCGTGTAGGTCTTGACGTTTCGCTAGTGAAGGTCTTGACGTTTCTCACGTGAAGGTCTTGATGTCTCGTTCGTGTAGGCCTTGACGTTTCGCTCGTGTAGGTCTTGATGTTTCGCTCGTGTAGGTCTTGATATTTCGCTCTTGAAGTTTCGCTTGTGAAGGTCTTGATTTTCGCTCGTGAGGATCTTGATGTTTCGTTCGTGTAGGTCTTGATGTTTCGCTCTTGAAGTTTCGCCTGTGAAGGTCTTGATGTTTCGCGCGTGTAGGTTCTGATGTTTCGCACGTGTAGGTTTTGATGTTTCGCTTGTGTAGATCTTGCTATGGCTAACAGGCCTATGTGTTGCTGGAGGCGAGCCGTATGGTGGTTGTCTGAGCTGCAGTCATTGTTGTGTGAAAATCTGCAGTCATTGTTGTGTGAAAATCTGCAGTCATTGTTGTGTGAAAATCTGCAGTCATTGTTGTGTGAAAATCTGCAGTCATTGTTGTGTGAAAATCTGCAGTCATTGTTGTGTGAAAATCTGCAGTCATTGTGTGAAAATCTGCAAGCATTGTGTGAAATTCTGCAGTCATTGTTGTGTGAAAATCTGCAGTCACTGTTGTGTGAAAATCTACTAAAGTTCCTAGGTGAATAGTAGAAGTTAAAAGGATTAAGTTAACTTTCTTGGATCGATGGTGCTGGTACAGGGGCACTGCAGCAGGACAGCTGCCGCGGCCGCTGGTCAGCTCCAACTTTGGACTAGCCTTGCCACGGGTCGGCAACTGTGCAGGGTTAATTAAGCTTGGAAGCAGATTGGTTTTCACTTGTTTTTTTTTTCTGTGATATGAATGCTGCTTCTGAACATCGTCTTCTGTTCTTGTCCCCTTCCTTGTTGATGAACATGTCCCACTTTTCTGCGTAACATGCCGAAGTATGAATGTTGCCTGTAGATGCCACATACTTTTTTGTATTATTAGCTCTCAGTTAGCTTCCACATTAGCTCTGAAAACGTATTGGTCTTGTTATATGTTGGTGCTAAAACTGCACGAGGTGACCCCTGTGTGATATATCTGTTATATCCGGAACTGACTCCAGTCTCTTGATTCTGCAGATAAAACGCATACTAGCAATCACAGAGGGATCACTGATAACATGAATCATAGAAGCATATAAATTTCAACGTGGATTGGCGGTCATTCTTTGCACATCTGGATCACTAACCCGAGTAAAAATTTTGATGGGCTTGACCTGCTTTTGTTTTAACCAAGATTAAATATATCCGCACTGCGCTGCTACGTTGATCAACTATGATATTTTAATAGGTTAGACGCAAGAGTTAACTTTCTTGATCTAATATACACACTCGTCACACAGGAGGATTTTTTTCTTGTGATATTCCATCACTGGTTGAGTTGTATATATGACAATTCAATATTGCAGCCTCAGCTGTAATGAGACGAGGATATTTGTTAACCTACTATTACTTAAGTGCTCCTCAGCCATACAGTTTCCTTCTAGAAAACTTGGAGTTAGGCTAACATGGTGTTACAAAAAACGAGATTTCTAATAAGCTTCGAGATCTCCAGGTAATACTAGAAAGGACTGCCCTTCTAGCATCCAGCCTGTTACTGGGTTTTCGTATCCTGGTCCAATTATCCATTAGAATTCTATAAGAATTATTAGTGCTTCAGGATTACAACTGGTAGGCTACTAACTTAAGAAATTAAAATTTAACAAGTTTATTAATAATGATGCCTAGGAGAATATCAAATTAAATAAATCAAAATAATAATAATCACTTCTCTCGTGTACAGTAGTATTGTGCTGATGGCACATATCACATTGTACGTCTTAAGTACCGTCTGGTACATTAACATTTAATAATACAATATACAAATAAGTTTGTGTGTATGTGTGTAAGTGCTTTAAGTAGTTCGCTATGTCTTACGACTCGACTAGACTTAAACCAGTGACTGACAAAGTCATCACATTAACTAACTTCTTGACCACCTGGCAGTCAGAACAGCTTGCTTGAACAATAAACGACCGCTAAGCCCAATAGCAATATAACAAGCAACTGTGACACAGAATACGGATCAAGGAGATAATATAACGACACTAAGTAGGGACCATCAGCAGATCCTCCACAAAAGTCACAAAACTCCCATACTACTGAATCTAAGTTCAGCATAAGAAAATCCCCGACTGTGACAGTACACAGATACCAGTACAAGTTAGGTCAGAAGCTACAGCTCAGGACCTGAGTTGCTCAGAGTGTCTATGCGACACAATCTCAGTACAACTTCGAAAATCACTAAGTCTAGACAATGTTCTGTGAACAGAGTTCTACAGAACCAACAACAAGAAAGCGACAGAGACGATCTTCCAACAAGGGCCAATAAGGGAGAGTTAGGCACATCTTGTCAGGAATACGTCCAACCACCAAGAGAGTCTAGCCCAGACTGACTACTCCAGGCGAGGTGTGAACACCCCCCCTCGATCACGTGATTGCTCCGTGGACAGTTGCTGCCCAGCAACACCGAGAAGCCGGCAGGGAAACGAGCAACGAGCGATAATTACAGTAGTTAGACAATCAAAACTTGAACTATGAGCACTGAATATTATATATGAATGTTACATCCTACCTAACAATATAACTAAGTCAAATAATAATATAAAGCAATATATTTACGATTTAGCTATTATCGCAAATATAAGCAATATAAAATTATATGAAAAGGTAATATACATTATATACATTGTGACCCATTCAGGGGTTGCAACACATGGAGATAACCATTTTTAGATTGCATGATAGGCATCACTGTGCTAAAAAAATCATCTAATACAAGTAAGTGTAAACATTAGGAATAGTTAGGTGGGTCAGCAGTACCCATAAGCATGAATTAATTTCAGAAGACTAATACATACATATAGTATGAAGCATGCATAAATTTCTATATTCTATATTTTAATTAATGAAAGACGACTTGACTAATAACAGACAAAAAGACTACATTTTTATAGTCGAAATAGAAGGCAGTGAAAATTATTTTTAATAACATCATTAGATATGCAGACACACCAGGTCCTGGAGTTTACTTATGCGGTAATAGAATTCAATACTCATTATATGGTGTTCCAGCAGGACTGGAGTTTTGTAACATTTATACCTGAAAGTGACCCACAACAGTAGGCATGGGTACATATTTTTACCACTAGGTGAGCAGGGGGCAGCCCCGGGGGCAGCTGGGGTATAGAGTCCAGACAGTCTAGCGGGGGAAAATGAGAATCTACTACTAACTGCAAAATAATTTATTGTTACTACAGTAGTGAATGCTGAGGAATTTCCCCTGCTCTACACTCTTCCCCTGCTCTACACTCTTCCCCTGCTCTACACTCTTCCCCTGCTCTACACTCTTCCCCTGCTCTACACTCTTCCCCTGCTCTACACTCTTCCTCTGCTCTACACTCTTCCTCTGCTCTACACTCTTCCCCTGCTCTACACTCTTCCCCTGCTCTACACTCTTCCTCTGCTCTACACTCTTCCCCTGCTCTACACTCTTCCCCTGCTCTACACTCTTCCCCTGCTCTACACTCTTCCCCTGCTCTACACTCTTCCTCTGCTCTACACTCTTCCTCTGCTCTACACTCTTCCTCTGCTCTACACTCTTCCCCTGCTCTACACTCTTCCCCTGCTCTACACTCTTCCTCTGCTCTACACTCTTCCTCTGCTCTACACTCTTCCTCTGCTCTACACTTTTCCTCTGCTCTACACTCTTCCTCTGCTCTACACTCTTCCCCTGCTCTACACTCTTCCCCTGCTCTACACTCTTCCCCTGCTCTACACTCTTCTCCTGCTCTACACTCTTCCCCTGCTCTACACTCTTCCCCTGCTCTACACTCTTCCCTTGCTCTACACTCTTCCTCTGCTCTACACTCTTCTCCTGCTCTACACTCTTCCCTTGCTCTACACTCTTCCTCTGCTCTACACTCTTCCCCTGCTCTACACTCTTCCTCTGCTCTACACTCTTCCTCTGCTCTACACTCTTCCTCTGCTCTACACTCTTCCTCTGCTCTACAGTCTTCCTCTGCTCTACACTCTTCCCCTGCTCTACGCTTCCCCTGCTCTACACTCTTCCCCTGCTCTACACTCTTCCCCTGCTTTACACTCTTCCTCTACTCTACACTCTTCCCCTGCTCTACACTCCTCTGCTCTACACTCTTCCTCTGCTCTACACTCTTCCTCTGATCTACACTTCCTCTGCTCTACACTATTCCTCTGCTCTACACTCTTCTGCTCTACACTCTTCCCCTGATCTACACTCTTCCTCTGCTCTACACTCTTCCTCTGCTCTACACTCTTCCTCTGCTCTACACACTTCTCCTGCTCTACACTCTTCCTCTACACTCTTCCCCTGCTCTACACTCTTCCTCTGCTCTACACTCTTCCTCTGCTCTACAGTCTTCCCCTGCTCTACGCTCTTCCTCTGCTCTACACTCTTCCCCTGCTCTACACTCTTCCTCTGCTCTACAGTCTTCCCCTGCTCTACACTCTTGCTCTGCTCTACACTCTTCCCCTGCTCTACACTCTTCCCCTGCTTTACACTCTTCCTCTACTCTACACTCTTCCCCTGCTCTACACTCCTCTGCTCTACACTCTTCCTCTGCTCTACACTCTTCCTCTGATCTACACTTCCTCTGCTCTACACTATTCCTCTGCTCTACACTCTTCTGCTCTACACTCTTCCTCTGCTCTACACTCTTCCTCTGCTCTACACACTTCCTCTGCTCTACACACTTCTCCTGCTCTACACTCTTCCTCTACACTCTTCCCCTGCTCTACACTCTTCCTCTGCTCTTCACTCTTCCTCTGCTCTACACTCTTCCTCTGCTCTACATTCTTCCCCTGCTCTACACTCTTCCTCTGCTCTACACTCTTCCTCTGCTCTACACTCTTCCTCTGCTCTACACTTCCTCTGCTCTACACTCTTCCTCTGCTCTACACTCTTCCTCTGCTGTACACTCTTCCCCTGCTCTATACTCTTCCCCTGCTCTACACTCTTCCTCTGCTCTACACTCTTCTTCTGTTCTGCACTTCCCCTGCTCTACACTCTTCCCCTGCTCTCCACTCTTTCCCTGCTCTACACTCTTCCTCTACACTCTTCCCTTTCCCTACACTCCTCTGCTCTACACACTTCCTCTGCTCTACACTCTTCTGCTCTACACTCTTCCTCTTCTGCACTCTGCCTCTGCTCTGCACTCTTCCCCTGCTCTACACTAACTCTGCTCTACACTCTTCCCCTGCTCTACACTCTTCCTCTGCTCTACACTCTTCCTCTGCTCTACACTCTTCTTCTGTTCTACACTCTTCCCCTGCTCTACACTCTTCCTCTACACTCTTCCCCTGCTCTACACTCCTCTGCTCTACACTCTTCCTCTGCTCTACACTCTTCCTTTGCTCTACAGTCTTCTTCTGCTCTACACTCTTCTGCTCTACAGTCTTCCCCTGCTCTATACTCTTCCCCTGCTCTACACTCTTCCTCTGCTCTACAGTCTTCCCCTGCTCTACGCTCTTTCTCTGCTCTACACTCTTCCTCTGCTCTACACTCTTCCTCTGCTCTACACTCTTCCCCTGCTGTACACTCTTCCCCTGCTCTACACTAACTCTGCTCTACACTCTTCCTCTGCTCTACACTCTTCCCCTGCTGTACACTCTTCCCCTGCTGTACACTCTTCCCCTGCTCTACACTAACTCTGCTCTACACTCTTCCTCTGCTCTACACTCTTCTGCTCTACACTCTTCCCCTGCTCTACATTAACTCTGCTCTACACTCTTCACCTGCTCTACACTAACTCTGCTCTACACTCTTCCTCTGCTCTACACTCTTCCTCTTCTGCACTCTGCCTCTGCTCTGCACTCTTCCCCTGCTCTACACTAACTCTGCTCTACAGTCTTCCCCTGCTCTACACTTCCTCTACTCTAAGAATTAGCGCCAGCTCTTGTGGAACCTCAACCACAATTCACCGATGTAATTATAATAGTTATTTTATGTATTTTTTAAATATCCCTCCCCCCAAAAAGCGCGATTAATGTGCGTGTGGAGGGAAATATTTGTCTCGCACAATGGCTGTAGTAATGGCTAAATGATGAGCATAACCAGCATGGTGCCATGAACTTTGAATATTAGTTAATATTAACAACGGTAAAGATAAATGTGTATGTTATGTAAAGTAACTTTTACTACAGAAATGAAGATTCACTGGTTCCACTGTTCGTCTGTGAGATTAACACGAGGCAAGGATGAATTTACACGTTAGCTTGCTTGCCCTCAGTATCATGCAGATAAACATTCCTGACCATATTATTTGCATGATTATATCAACGCTCTTATATGGGTATGAAGCATGGACGGTGAATGTTGCAACAAGGAGAAGGCTGATGGAGATGCCATGTCTGAGGGCAATGTGTGGTGTGAACATAATGCAGTGAATTCGTAGTTTGGAAATTAGGAGGAGGTGCGGGATTACCAAAACTATTATCCAGAGGGTTGAGGAGGGGTTGTTGAGTTGGTTCGGACATACACAGAGGCTGGAACAAAATAGAATGACTTCGAGAGTTTATAAATCTGTAGTGGAGGGATGGCGGGGTAGGGGTCGACCTAGGAAATATTGGAGGGATGGGGTAAAGAAGGTTTTGTGTGCGAGGGGCTTGGACTTCCAGCAAGCATGCGTGAGCGTATTTGATAGGAATGAATGGAGATAAATGGTTTTTAGGACTTGAAGTGCTGTTGGAGTGTGAGCAAGGTAACATTTATGAAGGGATTCAGGGAAACCGGCAGGCCGGACTTGAGTCCTGGAAATGGGAAGTACAGTGCCTGCACTCTGAAGGAGGGGTGTTAATGTTGCAGTTTTATAACTGTAGTGTAAAGCACCCCTCTAACAAAACAGTGATGGAGTGAATGATGAAAGTTTTTCTTTTTCGTGCAACCCTGTACCTTGCAGGTACATCATTTCATAACACAGTCTCTCTTGCAATTGATCAACATTCATCCAGTCAGAGAGCATCCCCATCTACTGCTGAACTTGACAATAAACCTGGACGCTGTGATATTGTGCAGTTGCTGCAGCTGTTGGTGGCAGAGTTTGAGCCTACACAGAAGAGGTACTAGCAGAAACTTGATCACGAAATCACTGGTAACCCAGTACACCTGGTCTTTCACTGGGGGTCCCATTGGATTAACAGACAACTGACTCTCTGCCACTTGAGGTGACCTCATCCGTGGATACTACCCAGCAGAATACTTCTGCTTGCTTCTTGAAATGATTATTGCGCCTCACCACACTCTTTATGAATACCAAACAGGCGTGACGTTGTGTCAGTCACAGACTGAATGGAAGCAAGTTGCGCGTCTCAAAGCACTGTGCGCAATGAATGTTCCGTATTTTCTGAGTGTTGTTGAATTTTTTTTATCTGACTTAAGGAACAGATCGAAGGCACTAAAGTCAGCGTGAAAACAAAACAATATCGAGAGGTCTATGTGTTCTTCGATGACTGTTGTGGCACAGGAAGAAGTAGATTTTACCGCTGTTTACAATTAACAAATCAGTGTCACCTTCAAAAACAATCATGCATTCACTCTATTGCAGCTTCTCACCAAACATGATACTAAACCTCTGTTTTCATTGTTGACCAAGAAGTACTCCTTCATTTTGATGGGCATCCCTCACACAGTTGACTCGGAGACTGGTAGTGCCTCTTGTTCGACGGCTGTTACATCCGCCGTGGATGGTCCGGCTCCATAGCCATACAAACAAACAAATAGAGATATTTGTATGTTTCAGTAACATGGTTAACATTCGTCTTGGAGTAATTGACAGATGTGGTAGATACCTTTATTAGCAAGAACACTTCGCGAAGCCCACCTACTTGATAAAGCCCATTATGGGCTAAACGTTGTCTTTAATCAAGGTATCCACTGCATCTATCATTTACTCCATCTTATCGGTATCTACATACTGACAAGATACATCTTCCAGATAATTAAATGTAGCATCGCATAACCATGACGGTCTTTGGAGTAGTGAACCACCATCAAGGACGTACCTCATTACTTCCTCGGATAGTGGAAGTATGTCGCCTCTACCCGCTGTCCAAATTGTGTCATCAAGTGCTGGCTTCTTGACGTCAAGTCCCCCATAACTCAATGTTGAAGGGTGGCTGTACAGTTAATGTTTAAATATATCTATTCTATGGCCTTTAACTTTAGTAGCTGCTCTTATCAAACACTGAAACAGTAACTGTAGATCCACGTTGATGGGTTCAGCATTGACTTGAGCAGAAACCTTGTAGCTCATTGTAAGAAAATGATCTTCTTGAATGTCTTGTTCATTGTTTCCTACCGGTTTGTTAACCTTTGTAAATAACCAGCTCTGTATGACCCTAGTGGGTTTAGCGTTTCTTTTTTATTATAATAATAATGTAAATAAAACACAATGTGTGGTTAACGGCATTTTATTGATAAGACATTTTGTCCAATGACTATGAAAAGGATCATACAGCTCTATTTTTGTATCATGGAGAGACATGGGTCGTAGAGATGGGTGATTGATGTCACCTGTAGTAATCTTATTCAGCCAAGTGCAAACACTGAAGTTTAAAATTAGGCGGATTAGTTGTCCGACTTGAGTACTTCTCCATATAGTGTTATGTAATGGCAGTGTCATTTACAGTTAGAATAATTTTAGCTGATATTTCAGAAATTAGGAGTGAACCTGATTTCTGTGTGATGGTGTTAGTGGCGGCATAATCGGTTCCATCTGTCTGCTTCGTTGATGACTAGTTTGTAGTTGAAGTTCAACCGATGGTTCTCGGTGTGTTTTGGAGACTTATGTGTTTACTGGTTATCGTGTTTCAAGTTGCAAGAAGATTCACCAACGTAAAACTTGTTACAACCTCCACATGTAGACGTCGACAGCAGTGTCTTCGGATGCTGTTTTCTTTTTTTTACTCAGTGCGTTTTTGTGGTGGTGATCAAGATGTTGTCTTTGGTTGAGGATTTGGAGGAGTTATTACTTGTGTTGTTAACATGTAGAACTGAAGTACTGTAGGACTGACAGAGCCACAAGTGTCCAGACGTCTACAATAAATGTGTATAAATATCGTATTGCAACAATCTGTACAAGTACGATAATAATTGAAAAAAATAAAGAAAAAGTCCGATTTTGCATTCTGTTAAAAAATAAAATGAGAATATTTCACCTCCCGGATACACCTCCAATTCTGATAGTGTTGAGCGTGACATGTATAATAAGTTACCTCAGAAGTCATTGCTTTTGCAGTTTGTTCCACGTCAGACCAAAGATTGACTGAACTAATAAGGAATTTTCCCATATATTTCTCCGCGCCAGGGACTCGAACCCGGAACAGTGCGATTGCAAGTCGAATGTTCTCACCAGTGAGACGCGGCACACCAGGCAGTGATAAGTCATTCTAGGGATGCTTTGATTGTTAATGAAAATCTATTGATCCAATTAGGTCAGAGTTGATTACCTCCCATTACACAGGCTTGATGATCCTTCACAACATATTAATTATTAACTGGTGATGTACAGGTGAAATAGAGTATTAATGACCCTCGTGCAGTTGACAGACTTTACACCAAGCAAAAACCACCAGATTATGACAAAGTTCACATTTATGTTGGTTGTCCTGTTTCGAGGTTTTGAGCGGTAGCTCGTGAAGGATGGAGATGAAGCCTCGAGCACAGAGTCTCTTGTTCCAGGAGTTTACCTGGAGAGAGTTCCAGGGGTCAACGCCCCCGCGGCCCGATCTGTGACCAGGCCTCATGGTGGATCAGGGCCTGATCAACCAGACTGTTACTGCTGACTGCACGCAATGCAACGTACGAGCCACAGCCCTTGCTGGTCAGGTACTGACTTTAGGTGCTTGTCCAGTGCCAGCTTGAAGACTGCCAGGGGTCTATTGGTAATCCCCATTATGTATGCTGGGAGGCAGTTGAACAGTCTTGGGCCCCTGACACTTATTGTGTTGTCTCTTAATATGCTAGTGACACCCCTGCTTTTCATTTGGGGGATGTTGCATCGTCTGCCGAGTCTTTTGCTTTCGTTGTGAGTGATTTTCGTGTGCAAGTTCGGTACTAGTCCCTCTAGGATTTTCCAGGTGTATATAATCATGTATCTCTCCTGCCTGCGTTCCAGGGAATACGGGTTTAGGAACCTCAAGCGCTCCCAGTAACTGAGGTGTTTTATCTCCGTTATGCGCGCCGTGAAGGTTCTCTGTACATTTTCTAGGTCAGCAATTTCACCTGCCTTGAAAGGTGCTGTTAGTGTGCAGCAATATTCCAGCCTAGATAGAACAAGTGACCTGAAGAGTGTCATCATGGGCTTGGCATCCCTAGTTTTGAAGGTTTTCATTATCCATCCTGTCATTTTTCTAGCAGATGCGATTGATACAATGTTATGGTGATTGAAGGTGAGATCCTCCGACATGATCACTCCCAGGTCTTTGACGTTAATTTTTCGCTCTATTGTGTGGCCAGAATTTGTGTTATATTCTGATGAAGTTTTAATTTCCTCATGTTTACCATATCGGAGTAATTGAAATTTCTCATCGTTGAACTTCATATTGTTTTCTGCGGCCCATTGAAAGATTTGGGTGATATCTGCCTGGAGCCTTGCAGTGTGTGCAATGGAAGACACTGTCATGCAGATTCGAGTGTCATCTGCAAAGGAAGACACGGTGCTGTGGCTCACATCCTTGTCTATGTCAGATATGAGGATGAGGAACAAGATGGGAGCGAGTATTGTGCCTTGTGGAACAGAGCTTTTCACCGTAGCCGCCTCAGACTTTACTCTGTTGACTACTACTATTTGTGTATATTGTGAGGAAATTATAGATCCATCTACCAACTTTTCCTGTTATTCCTTTAGCACGCATTTTGTGCGCTATTACGCCATGGTCACACTTGTCGAAGGGTTTTGCAAAGTCTGTATATATTACATCTGCATTCTTTTTGTCTTCTAGTGCATCTAGGACCTTGTAGTGATTCAGTAGTTGGGACAGACAGGAGCGACCTGTTCTAAACCCATGTTGCCCTGGGTTGTGTAATTGATGGGTATCTAGATGGATGGCGATCTTGCTTCTTAGGACCCTTTCAAAGATTTTTATGATGTGGGATGTTAGCGCTATCGGTCTGTAGTGCTTTGTTATTGCTTTACTGCCCCCTTTGTGGAGTGGGGCTATGTCTGTTTTTTTAGTAACTGTGAGACGACCCCAGTGTCCATGCTCCCTCTCCATAGGATGGTAAAAGCTCGTGATAGGGGCTTCTTGCAGTTCTTGATGAACACGGAGTTCCACGAGTCTGGCCCTGGGGCAGAGTGCATGGGTATGTCATTTATCGCCTGTTCGAAGTCATTTGGCGTCAGGATAACATCAGATATGCTTGTGTTTACCAAATTTTGTGGCTCATAAAAAATTAATTTATATCTTCGACTCTCAGTCTGGTTAGCGGCTTGCTAAAAACTGAGTCATATTGGGACTTGAGTAGCTCACTCATTTCCTTGCTGTCATCTGTGTAGGACCCATCGACTTTGATTTGGCATAAGAAAAGAAATACTTTGGGTTTCGTTCGATTTCATTTATGGCTTTTAGTTCTTCCCGCGATTCCTGACTCCTTTTAGCTTTAGTTCGATGTTTGCTATTTCTCTGACCAGTGACTCCCTACGCATTGCAGATATATTGGCCTCTTTTAGCTACTCTGTTATTCTTTTCCGTCGCCTGTAAAGGGAGCACCTGTCGCATTCTATTGTACATCTACTCTTCCTTTTTCTTAAAGGAATATGCATGGTCAACACAGTTTGTGTAAACGTGGTGGTGGCGGGGCGTTGTACCATGGTGCATTGTTGGTGGTTACTTTTTTATTTTGTAGATTACATCTGTAGCGAAGAATTTACCTCGTATCCATCTATAGTGCCTAGTAGGGTGTTTTCTCCGATCAAACTGGATGTGGATTAAGCCAAGGGAGATGAGAGGGGAACATCGACGGGAGATAGTGTGACCATGCCTCTGTGTGAAGCTACGTACAGATATACATAACTTGACATTATAGTGAAGTTTTTGTGGATTCCCTCTCCGGAAAGTTAATAACTTAGCGAAAAAAAAACATTAAATAACGAGATGGTCGAATATGATTCTGGGTTGTCAAGTAGAAGTTAAATAGCCAGAAAAGAATTAGCAAAATATGAAATTGCACAACAATTGTCCATCATAATGAAATGTATGACGGTAAGAATATTTATGGAGAAAGTAAGTACACCAGTAGACTGCAAGACGGTACTGCTAGACTAAGGCTAGGCTATATCTGGCATAATGGTTTGTATAAAGTTGCAAATGATATCAAATGCAAAGTATATGGACAGATAAAGCCATACTCTGCAATACTATCTTAGTGTCCCAAACATCTAGTTTAACCTTCCAGAGACACCACCATGTAAACCTTACAGGATATGACAGAAGATTTATTATTAATAATGAGATATCTGAAATGTTGAGACTATCCACATTTGCTGTTGACTAGATGAATGAACTGTTTTTAAAAAGACTTAAACCCAATAATGACTAATATTTTACAGGTAACAAGATACTTAAATGTTTTTTATATTGTTTATGCATATTGTATTATGTTCATTAGCTATAAGAAGACATTGTATTATATAAATTGCCGTACAATATTTTTTATGTAATTATGCCTGGTGGGGTCTTTAATAAAGACCCATTGTCACCTCTGCAGTCCTTTGTTTTTGAGCTGCCGCTGGCAAGATGAGCTACGGGTGTACAATAAACTAGCCGCTCAGGAAACACGAGGGCGGAGCGCCTGTAAATAGAATTGTAGGTGCAAAATACAATCACTTAAATGATAAGGATGTACCATTTAGAGAGGAAGAAAATCCCACATAATGAACGGCTTCTCCAAATGAAGTCACAGGACCCATAGAGTGAATTTGGCAGGGGTTAACCCTCTTCACACAACAACGGTAATAAATGTCTTGGTGGGGGATGTGGTGGGGTGTAAAACATTCCGCTCGTGGCACTTACAAACTAAACGTAAAACATCACATGTGTTACCATTTTAAAATAATAGAAATACTAAATATAAGGTGGGGGGGGGGGAGGAAACCGTTGTTAGCAGTCCTGAATATCAGTGAATTATATTCGTTTGTTTTATATAACTGTGAACAGTGCTTGATGTGGTGTGAACAGTGCTTGATGTGGTGTGAACAGTGCTTGATGTGGTGCGAACAGTGCTTGATGTGGTGTGAACAGTGCTTGATGTGGTGTGAACAGTGACTGATGTGGTGTGAACAGTGCTTGATGTGGTGTGAACAGTGCTTGATGTGGTGCGAACAGTGCTTGATGTGGTGTGAACAGTGCTTGATGTGGTGTGAACAGTGACTGATGTGGTGTGAACAGTGACTGATGTGGTGTGAACAGTGCATGATGTGGTGTGAACAGTGCTTGATGTGGTGTGAACAGTGCTTGATGTGGTGTGAACAGTGACTGATGTGGTGTGAACAGTGACTGATGTGGTGTGAACAGTGCATGATGTGGTGTGAACAGTGCTTGATGTGGTGTGAACAGTGCATGATGTGGTGTGAACAGTGCTTGATGTGGTGTTAACAGTGCTTGATGTGGTGTGAACAGTGCTTGATGTGGTGTGAACAGTGCTTGATGTGGTGTGAACAGCGCTTGATGTGGTGTGAACAGTGCTTGATGTGGTGTGAACAGTGCTTGATGTGGTGCGAACAGTGCTTGATGTGGTGTGAACAGTGCTTGATGTGGTGTGAACAGTGACTGATGTGTGAACAGTGACTGATGTGGTGTGAACAGTGCCTGATGTCGTGTGAACAGTGACTGATGTGGTGTGAACAGTGACTGATGTGGTGTGAACAGTGCATGATGTGGTGTGAACAGTGCTTGATGTGGTGTTAACAGTGCTTGATGTGGTGTGAACAGTGCTTGATGTGGTGTGAACAGCGCTTGATGTGGTGTGAACAGTGCTTGATGTGGTGTGAACAGTGCCTGATGTGTGAACAGTGCTTGATGTGGTGTGAACAGTGCTTGATGTGGTGTGAACAGTGCTTGATGTGGTGTGAACAGTGCTTGATGTGGTGTGAACAGTGCCTGATGTGGTGTGAACAGTGCTTGATGTGGTGTGAACAGTGCTTGATGTGGTGTGAACAGTGCTTGATGTGGTGTGAACAGTGCTTGATGTGGTGTGAACAGTGCCTGATGTGGTGTGAACAGTGCTTGATGTGGTGTGAACAGTGCTTGATGTGGTGTGAACAGTGCTTGATGTGGTGTGAACAGTGCTTGATGTGGTGTGAACAGTGCTTGATGTGGTGTGAACAGCGCTTGATGTGGTGTGAACAGTGCTTGATGTGGTGTGAACAGTGTTTGATGTGGTGTGAACAGTGCTTGATGTGGTGTGAACAGTGCTTGATGTGGTGTGAACAGCGCTTGATGTGGTGTGAACAGCGCTTGATGTGTGAACAGCGCTTGATGTGGTGTGAACAGTGCTTGATGTGGTGTGAACAGTGCTTGATGTGGTGTGAACAGTGCTTGATGTGGTGTGAACAGTGCTTGATGTGGTGTGAACAGTGCTTGATGTGGTGTGAACAGCTCTTGATGTGGTGTGAACAGTGCTTGATGTGTGAACAGTGCTTGATGTGGTGTGAACAGTGCTTGATGTGGTGTGAACAGTGCTTGATGTGTGAACAGTGCTTGATGTGGTGTGAACAGTGCTTGATGTGGTGTGAACAGTGTTTGATGTGGTGTGAACAGTGTTTGATGTGTGAACAGTGCTTGATGTGGTGTGAACAGTGCTTGATGTGGTGTGAACAGTGCTTGATGTGTGAACAGTGCTTGATGTGGTGTGAACAGTGCTTGATGTGCGAACAGTGCCTGATGTGGTGTGAACAGTCCCTGATGTGGTGTGAACAGTGCCTGATGTGGTGTGAACAGTGCCTAATGTGGTGTGAACAGTGCTTGATGTGGTGTGAACAGTGCTTGATGTGGTGTGAACAGTGCTTGATGTGTGAACAGTGCTTGATGTGGTGTGAACAGTGCTTGATGTGGTGTGAACAGCGCTTGATGTGGTGTGAACAGTGCTTGATGTGGTGTGAACAGTGCTTGATGTGGTGTGAACAGCGCTTGATGTGGTGTGAACAGTGCTTGATGTGGTGTGAACAGTGATTGATGTGGTGTGAACAGTGCCTGATGTGGTGTGAACAGTGCTTGATGTGGTGTGAACAGTGCTTGATGTGGTGTGAACAGTGCTTGATGTGGTGTGAACAGTGCCTGATGTGGTGTGAACAGTGCTTGATGTGGTGTGAACAGTGTTTGATGTGGTGTGAACAGTGCCTGATGTGGTGTGAACAGTGCTTGATGTGGTGTGAACAGTGCTTGATGTGGTGTGAACAGTGCCTGATGTGTGAACAGTGCTTGATGTGTGAACAGTGCTTGATGTGTGAACAGTGCCTGATGTGTGAACAGTGCTTGATGTGGTGTGAACAGTGCTTGATGTGGTGTGAACAGTGTTTGATGTGGTGTGAACAGTGCTTGATGTGGTGTGAACAGTGCCTGATGTGGTGTGAACAGTGCTTGATGTGGTGTGAACAGTACTCACCTAGTTGTACTCACCTAGTTGAGGTTGCGGGGGTCGAGTCCGAGCTCCTGGCCCCGCCTCTTCACTGATCGCTACTAGGTCACTCTCCCTGAGCCGTGAGCTTTATCATACCTCTGCTTAAAGCTATGTATGGATCCTGCCTCCACTACATCGCTTCCCAAACTATTCCACTTACTGACTACTCTGTGGCTGAAGAAATACTTCCTAACATCCCTGTGATTCATCTGTGTCTTCAGCTTCCAACTGTGTCCCCTTGTTACTGTGTCCAATCTCTGGAACATCCTGTCTTTGTCCACCTTGTCAATTCCTCTCAGTATTTTGTATGTCGTTATCATGTCCCCCCTATCTCTCCTGTCCTCCAGTGTCGTCAGGTTGATTTCCCTTAACCTCTCCTCGTAGGACATACCTCTTAGCTCTGAGACTAGTCTTGTTGCAAACCTTTGCACTTTCTCTAGTTTCTTCACGTGCTTGGCTAGGTGTGGGTTCCAAACTGGTGCCGCATACTCCAATATGGGCCTAACATACACGGTGTACAGGGTCCTGAATGATTCCTTATTAAGATGTCGGAATGCTGTTCTGAGGTTTGCTAGGCGCCCATATGCTGCAGCAGTTATTTGGTTGATGTGCGCTTGAGGAGATGTGCCTGGTGTTATACTCACCCCAAGATCTTTTTCCTTGAGTGAGGTTTGTAGTCTCTGACCCCCTAGACTGTACTCCGTCTGCGGCCTTCTTTGCCCTTCCCCAATCTTCATGACTTTGCACTTGGTGGGATTGAACTCCAGGAGCCAATTGCTGGACCAGGTCTGCAGCCTGTCCAGATCCCTTTGTAGTTCTGCCTGGTCTTCGATCGAGTGAATTCTTCTCATCAACTTCACGTCATCTGCAAACAGGGACACCTCAGAGTCTATTCCTTCCGTCATGTCGTTCACAAATACCAGAAACAGCACTGGTCCTAGGACTGACCCCTGCGGGACTCCGCTGGTCACAGGTGCCCACTCTGACACCTCGCCACGTACCATGACTCGCTGCTGTCTTCCTGACAAGTATTCCCTGATCCATTGTAGTGCCTTCCCTGTTATCCCTGCTTGGTCCTCCAGTTTTTGCACCAATCTCTTGTGTGGAACTGTGTCAAACGCCTTTTTGCAGTCCAAGAAAATGCAATCCACCCACCCCTCTCTCTCTTGTCTTACTTCTGTCACCATGTCATAGAACTCCAATAGGTTTGTGACACAGGATTTCCCGTCCCTGAAACCATGTTGGCTGCTGTTAATGAGATCATTCCTTTCTAGGTGTTCCACCACTCTTCTCCTGATAATCTTCTCCATGATTTTGCATACTATACATGTCAGTGACACTGGTCTGTAGTTTAATGCTTCATGTCTGTCTCCTTTTTTAAAGATTGGGACTACATTTGCTGTCTTCCATGCCTCAGGCAATCTCCCTGTTTCGATAGATGTATTGAATATTGTTGTTAGGGGTACACATAGCGCCTCTGCTCCCTCTCTCAATACCCATGGGGAGATGTTATCTGGCCCCATTGCCTTTGAGGTATCTAGCTCACTCAGAAGCCTCTTCACTTCTTCCTCGGTTGTGTGCACTGTGTCCAGCACTTGGTGGTGTGCCCCACCTCTCCGTCTTTCTGGAGTCCCTTCTGTCTCCTCTGTGAACACTTCTTTGAATCTCTTGTTGAGTTCTTCACATACTTCACGGTCATTTCTTGTTGTCTCTCCTCCTTCCTTCCTTAGCCTGATTACCTGGTCCTTGACTGTTGTTTTCCTCCTGATGTGGCTGTACAACAGTTTCGGGTCAGATTTGGCTTTCGCTGCTATGTCATTTTCATATTGTCTTTGGGCCTCCCTTCTTATCTGTGCATATTCGTTTCTGGCTCTACGACTGTTCTCCTTATTCT
Source organism: Cherax quadricarinatus (assembly GCF_038502225.1). Taxonomy (NCBI): domain Eukaryota; kingdom Metazoa; phylum Arthropoda; class Malacostraca; order Decapoda; family Parastacidae; genus Cherax; species Cherax quadricarinatus. The sequence continues at coordinate 7,651,055 of NC_091346.1, forward strand.
CCTGGGTCCTTTGCCTTCTATATTTCTTCCATTCCCTAGCACACTTGGTTTTTGCCTCCCTGCACCTTTGGGTAAACCATGGGCTCATCCTGGCTTTTTCATTAATCCTGTTACCCTTGGGTACAAACCTCTCCTCAGCCTCCTTGCATTTTGTTGCTACATATTCCATCATCTCATTAACTGGCTTCCCTGCCAGTTCTCTGTCCCACTGAACCCCGTTCAGGTAGTTCCTCATTCCTGTGTAGTCCCCTTTCTTGTAGTTTGGCTTCATTCGTCCTGGCCTTCCTGCTTCTCCCTCCACTTGTAGCTCTACTGTGTATTCGAAGCTTAAAACCACATGGTCACTGGCCCCAAGGGGTCTTTCATATGTGATGTCCTCGATATCTGCACTACTCAAGGTGAATACTAAGTCCAGCCTTGCTGGTTCATCCTCTCCTCTCTCTCTTGTAGTGTCCCTTACGTGTTGGCACATGAAGTTTTCCAGTACCACCTCCATCATCTTAGCCCTCCATGTATCTTGGCCCCCATGTGGGTCCAAGTTCTCCCAATCGATCTCCTTGTGGTTAAAGTCACCCATGATCAGGAGCTTTGCCCTGCATGCATGAGCTCTTCTGGCCACTCTAGCCAGTGTGTCAACCATCGCTCTATTGCTCTCGTCGTACTCTTGCCTTGGCCTCCTGCTGTTCTGTGGTGGGTTATACATCACTGCTATTACCACCTTGGGACCTCCAGAGTGAAGTGTTCCCACTATGTAATCACTTTCTTCTCCGCTGTCTCCTCTCTCCAGCTCATCAAAATTCCAGCGATTTTTGATCAGCAACGCCACTCCTCCACCCCCCCTGTTCCCTCTGTCTTTCCTCAGGATTTGGTATCCCGTTGGAAAGATGGCATCTGTTATCATACCTGTAAGCTTGGTTTCTGTGAGAGCTATGATGTCCGGTGATGCTTCTTTGACTCTTTCATGCCACTCCTCTCACTTATTTGTTATTCCATCAGCGTTTGTGTACCATACCTTCAGTTTCCTTTCCAACACTGTGGTTTGGGGGGCCTGTGAGGGTGGGAGACCTGGTGGCATACTGTGGGATTCTATAGCTCGGTGTTGGGTGGAGGCTGTGGGTATGGATTGTAGTGTGTGTTGGGATGGTGTGATAGGTTGTATGGTTCTGAGAGTAGTTCTGTGTGTGCTTGCCCTTGCTGTTCTGTTCTGCTCTGACTGACCTCTGCTGGTTCCCTCCTTGTCTCTTTTCCTAGCTCCTTTCGCTTTTTTGTCCTCTCCCTCAGCTGCTGTCGTTCTGATTTTGTTCTGTCTCTGTCTAGGAACACCCTCTTGTACTCTTCCGAGTATTTCAATCGTGGTTTCTCTTGGAGGATCCTGTTCCGCACTGTTTCCGTCCTGAGAATCAGCTTGATTGGTCGGTTTCTCCCCTTCGAGTACCCCCCTATTCTCTGAAAATTTACAATCTCGTCCATCTCTTCACCTATTTCCGTGATGATTTTCTCAATCTCCTTTCTTTCTTCCTGCTGCCTTTCAGTGTGTGTCCTTTCCTCTCTCTCCTGAAGCCCATGGATAAACACTGATTTTGCCCTTTCTTCCTCCCATTGCCTCACCCTCTGTGACTCTGGATCCTGCCTGTATGTGGTCAGTTTCTCCCTCGATTTTTCCAGTGGCTCTTGATAGCCTTGTTGTGCCTCAGCTTGATGTGGTGTGAACAGTGCTTGATGTGGTGTGAACAGTGCCTGATGTGGTGTGAACAGTGCTTGATGTGGTGTGAACAGTGCTTGATGTGGTGTGAACAGTGCTTGATGTGTGAACAGTGCTTGATGTGGTGTGAACAGTGCTTGATGTGGTGTGAACAGCTCTTGATGTGGTGTGAACAGTGCTTGATGTGGTGTGAACAGTGCTTGATGTGGTGTGAACAGTGTTTGATGTGGTGTGAACAGTGCTTGATGTGGTGTGAACAGTGCTTGATGTGGTGTGAACAGCGCTTGATGTGGTGTGAACAGCGCTTGATGTGGTGTGAACAGTGCTTGATGTGGTGTGAACAGTGCTTGATGTGGTGTGAACAGTGCTTGATGTGGTGTGAACAGTGCTTGATGTGGTGTGAACAGTGCTTGATGTGGTGTGAACAGCGCTTGATGTGGTGTGAACAGTGCTTGATGTGTGAACAGTGCTTGATGTGGTGTGAACAGTGCTTGATGTGGTGTGAACAGTGCTTGATGTAGTGTGAACAGTGCTTGATGTGGTGTGAACAGTGCTTGATGTGGTGTGAACAGTGTTTGATGTGGTGTGAACAGTGTTTGATGTGGTGTGAACAGTGTTTGATGTGGTGTGAACAGTGCTTGATGTGGTGTGAACAGTGCTTGATGTGGTGTGAACAGTGCTTGATGTGTGAACAGTGCTTGATGTGGTGTGAACAGTGCTTGATGTGGTGTGAACAGTGCCTGATGTGGTGTGAACAGTGCCTAATGTGGTGTGAACAGTGCTTGATGTGGTGTGAACAGTGCTTGATGTGGTGTGAACAGTGCTTGATGTGGTGTGAACAGTGCTTGATGTGTGAACAGTGCTTGATGTGGTGTGAACAGTGCTTGATGTGGTGTGAACAGCGCTTGATGTGGTGTGAACAGTGCTTGATGTGGTGTGAACAGTGCTTGATGTGGTGTGAACAGTGCTTGATGTGTGAACAGTGCTTGATGTGGTGTGAACAGTGCTTGATGTGGTGTGAAGTGTTTGATGTGGTGTGAACAGTGCTTGATGTGGTGTGAACAGTGCTTGATGTGTGAACAGTGTTTGATGTGGTGTGAACAGTGCTTGATGTGTGAACAGTGCTTGATGTGGTGTGAACAGTGCTTGATGTGGTGTGAACAGTGCCTGATGTGGTGTGAACAGTGCCTGATGTGGTGTGAACAGTGCCTGATGTGGTGTGAACGGTGCTTGATGTGTGAACAGTGCCTGATGTGGTGTGAACAGTGACTGATGTGGTGTGAACAGTGCCTGATGTGGTGTGAACAGTGCTTGATGTGGTGTGAACAGTGCCTGATGTGGTGTGAACAGTGCCTGATGTGGTGTGAACAGTGCCTGATGTGGTGTGAACAGTGCCTAATGTGGTGTGAACAGTGCTTGATGTGGTGTGAACAGTGCTTGATGTGGTGTGAACAGTGCCTGATGTGGTGGGAACAGTGCCTGATGTGGTGTGAACAGTGCCTGATGTGGTGTGAACAGTGCTTGATGTGGTGTGAACAGTGCTTGATGTGGTGTGAACAGTGTCTGATGTGGTGTGAACAGTGCTTGATGTGGTGTGAACAGTGACTGATGTGGTTTCAACAGTGACTGATGTCTACCCCCCTCACTGCCCATGATGTCTGCTGTCACTGCCCATGATGTCTACTGTCACTGCCCATGATGTCTGCTGTCACTGCCCATGATGTCTACTGTCACTGCCCATGATGTCTACTGTCACTGCCAATGATGTCTACTGTCACTGCCCATGATGTCTGCTGTCACTGCCCATGATGTCTGCTGTCACTGCCCATGATGTCTGCTGTCACTTCCCATGATGTCTACTGTCACTTCCCATGATGTCTACTGTCACTGCCCATGATGTCTACTGTCATTGCCCATGATGTCTACTGTCACTGCCCATGTCTACTGTCACTGCCCATGATGTCTACTGTCACTGCCCATGATGTCTACTCCTCACTGCCCATGATGTCTGCTGTCACTGCCCATGATGTCTACTGTCACTGCCCATGATGTCTACTGTCACTGCCAATGATGTCTACTGTCACTGCCCATGATGTCTACTGTCACTGCCCATGATGTCTACTGTCACTGCCCATGATGTCTACTGTCACTGCCCATGATGTCTACTGTCACTGCCCATGATGTCTACTGTCACTGCCCATGATGTCTACTGTCACTGCCCATGTCTACTGTCACTGCCCATGATGTCTACTGTCACTGCCCATGATGTCTACTGTCACTGCCCATGATGTCTACTGTCACTGCCCATGATGTCTACTGTCACTGCCCATGATGTCTACTGTCACTGCCCATGATGTCTGCTGTCACTGCCCATGATGTCTACTGTCACTGCCCATGATGTCTGCTGTCACTGCCCATGATGTCTACTGTCACTGCCCATGATGTCTACTGTCACTGCCCATGATGTCTACTGTCACTGCCCATGATGTCTACTGTCACTGCCCATGATGTCTACTGTCACTGCCCATGATGTCTACTGTCACTGCCCATGATGTCTGCTGTCACTGCCCATGATGTCTACTGTCACTGCCCATGATGTCTGCTGTCACTGCCCATGATGTCTGCTGTCACTGCTTTTCAACTTTTTGTCATGGATCATAGTTGTCAAACTTATTCAGGCGTATGTTAGTGTATATTCATGCGTATGTTAGTGTATATTCATGCGTATGTTAGTGTATATTCAGACGTATGTTAGTGTATATTCAGACGTATGTTAGTGTATATTCAGGCGTATGTTAGTGTATATTTCAACGTATATTTCCAGCTGCTGCGTTGCCAGATGTTCTGGCTGGCCTGTTTTTTTATAGACTTCACCAAAGTATTCATACATGAACTGCCCTAAAATATAGAAAGTATTGGTGATACGACGATACCAAAATACTCCCCAGAAAATATCATTGTCCTGGAGGTTACCTGGAGGTTATTCCGGGGATCAACGCCCCCGCGGCCCGGTCCATGACCAGGCCTCCCGATGGATCAGGGCCTGATCAACTAGGCTGTTACTGCTGGCCGCACGCAGTCCGACGTACGAGCCACAGCCCGGCTGATCCGGCACTGACTTTAGGTATCTGTCCAGCTCTCTCTTGAAGGCAGCCAGGGGTTTATTGGCAATTCCCCTAATGCTTGATGGGAGGCTGTTGAACAGTTTTGGGCCCCGGACACTTATGGTGTTTTCTCTTAGTGTACCAATGGCGCCCCTACTTTTTATTGGGGGCATTTTGCATCGCCTGCCCAGTCTTTTACTTTCGTAGGGAGTGATTTCTGTGTGCAGATTTGGGACCATTCCTTCCAAGATTTTCCAAGTGTAGATTATGATATATCTCTCCCTCCTGCGTTCCAACGAGTACAAGTCAAGTGCTTCCAAGCGTTCCCAGTAGTTAAGGTGCTTGACAGAACTTATACGTGCAGTAAAGGATCTCTGTACACTCTCTAGATCTGCGATTTCACCTGCTTTGTATGGAGATGTTAATGTACAGCAGTATTCCAGCCTAGAGAGAACAAGTGATTTGAAAAGGATCATCATGGGCTTGGCATCTCTCGTTTTGAAAGTTCTCATTATCCATCATTATCAAGTATTTGCTGGGAATTTTTTTTTTTAATATATTCATCCTAAAGCGCTAAATCCATAGTGGTCATACAGATCATAAATACATAACCTGGGAATATCCAATAATAACATTCTTACCTTCGCTGGTGGCAGGGTGTATTCACCGCGAATTGTATGTCTGTGTATAAAGGCCGAAAATTTTCTTTAATCCCTGTTTAGGGATTAAAATCAGTATTGTATTGTGGTGAACAGGTGATGTCCAACCTTAACGATCCTCGTGTAGTTGATAGGCTTAAAATCTCCTTAACTACTAACCTTCACCGGTGAATTTCGTTGTGTAATTTCTCCTCTTACCGTCGTCTCTGTATCTACGTTGTTTGTCTTTCATTCCTCTTGGAGCACAACAAAGTTGTTTGCATCTACCACCTCTACCTCCTTTGTTGATCCTGAGCATCGCTCCTTACCTCTCCACCACGGAACTACTGCTTCCTTTGTTCTCAAGTTTGCTCACAGGAGGACTGATACTAGTTCTCTTGCCCTCAGTCATTGTCGTATCTTTCTCCAAGCTTCCTCCAACTCCACTTTCACCTGCTCGTACATCTGATCAGAACACATTGTAGCTTGGTCTTCACAGGTCAGCTCACCACTCTGTAAATAAGGTTGATGGAAGCGAACCTGGCGTCTCTGGCTGCAATAACGGCTTTGTGAACATAATTACAACTAATAAAATTTTAAGTGGAATCGACAGGGAGGATAAATATAAACCAATTGAACTAAGAGGACCAGTGGCAAATGGACATAAGTGCGGATGATGAGGACACGGGTAAAGCGTATAGATATTAGGAAGTATGTTTTTTAGTAACTCATGGTAAAAAAGTTGGATGGGAAAGTGGAAGGAGATTGTTTAGTTTCATGCATAGGTATAATAAAACCCAAGATGCTAGATACATCAGCAATGCCGGTGAAATGGATTGCAAGGTCGAGACCACGCTTCTGAACGCAAACATAAGCGCTCCCTGGTTCGATTCGCATAAGCAGGTCTCCCTACACTTGATGCCCTTGTTCATCAAGCAGTAATTAGGCAGCTGGGTGTTAGTGTTGTGGGTCGCATCATGGGGGAAGGGGAGAGGGATTCAAATTCAAATAAGAAGATTGGACACTGCTCATACAACTCTTTTGCTGTAATCACAAACGTGTCATTAATTAAAAATATGAAACAAATGCGCGCGCACACATTGTCCCTGTTTGTAGATGATGTGAAACTAATGAGGAGAATTCAGTCGGAGGAGGATAAGGCAGGGCTACAGAGGGATCTGACAGGCTACAAGCCTGGTCCAGCAACTGGCTCTTGGAGTTCAACCTAACCAAGTGCAAAGTCATGAAGATCGGGGAAGCGCAAAGAAGACCGCAGACAGAGTACAGTCTAGAGGGCCAAACACTACAAACCTCACTCAAGGAAAAAAAAATTTGGAGTGTGTATATTTCCGAGCACATCTCCTGAGGCGCACAACAACCAAAGAAAAGCATATGGACGACTAGGGAACCTAGAATAGCATTCCGACATCTCAGTAAGGAGTCGTTCTGGACCTCTAACCCCAGGGATGTTAGGAAGTATTTCTTAAGTCACAGAGTTGTCAGGAAGTGGAATAGCTTGGAAAGTGAGGTAATGAAGGTAGGAACCATACATAGCAGAGAGAGAGAGAGGACCTAGTAGCGATCACTGAAGAGGCGGGGCCAGGAACTGAGTCTCGACCCATGCAACCACAAATAGGTGAGTACATATACTACTCACACTACACACACACACACACACACACACACACACACACACAGGTATGATAAAGCTCACGGTTCAGGGAGAGTGACCTAGTAGCGATCAGTGAAGAGGCGGGGCCAGGAGCTCGGACTCGACCCCCGCAACCTCAACTAGGTGAGTACAACTAGGCGAGTACACACACACACACACACACACACACACACACACACACACACACACACACACACACACACACAGTCATGAACCTGTCTGCAGGAAGTCTCTGAGAACTAGGGCTCTTGTGAAAGTGTTGACAGCTGAGGTTACACCACTGTCTTAGTCTGTCCAAGTTTCTTCCTTCAAGGAGGTGCCTCGTTGCTGACGAAGGGATCTTCATCCAAGGAATTGGAGCTACCATTGTATCTAACCTGTCAATTATTACCTAGGTTTTGTATTACCCTTCAAAGTTTAGGGCGTTTATCTTGTTACGTCCGAGTGTATGTGGCTGTTGTTAGTATTCCGAGTGTATGTGGCTGTTGTTAGTATTCCGAGTGTATGTGGCTGTTGTTAGTATTCCGAGTGTATGTGGCTGTTGTTAGTATTTCGAGTGTATGTGGCTGTTGTTAGTATTCCGAGTGTATGTGGCTGTTGTTAGTATTCCGAGTGTATGTGGCTGTTGTTAGTATTCCGAGTGTATGTGGCTGTTGTTAGTATTCCGAGTGTATGTGGCTGTTGTTAGTATTCCGAGTGTATGTGGCTGTTGTTAGTATTCTGAGTGTATGTGGCTGTTGTTAGTATTCCGAGTGTATGTGGCTGTTGTTAGTATTCTGAGTGTATGTGGCTGTTGTTAGTATTCTGAGTGTATGTGGCTGTTGTTAGTATTCTGAGTGTATGTGGCTGTTGTTAGTATTCTGAGTGTATGTGGCTGTTGTTAGTATTCTGAGTGTATGTGGCTGTTGTTAGTATTCCGAGTGTATGTGGCTGTTGTTAGTATTCCGAGTGTATGTGGCTGTTGTTAGTATTTCGAGTGTATGTGGCTGTTGTTAGTATTCCGAGTGTATGTGGCTGTTGTTAGTATTCCGAGTGTATGTGGCTGTTGTTAGTATTCCGAGTGTATGTGGCTGTTGTTAGTATTCCGAGTGTATGTGGCTGTTGTTAGTATTTCGAGTGTATGTGGCTGTTGTTAGTATTCCGAGTGTATGTGGCTGTTGTTAGTATTCTGAGTGTATGTGGCTGTTGTTAGTATTCCGAGTGTATGTGGCTGTTGTTAGTATTCCGAGTGTATGTGGCTGTTGTTAGTATTCCGAGTGTATGTGGCTGTTGTTAGTATTCCGAGTGTATGTGGCTGTTGTTAGTATTCCGAGTGTATGTGGCTGTTGTTAGTATTCCGAGTGTATGTGGCTGTTGTTAGTATTCCGAGTGTATGTGGCTGTTGTTAGTATTCCGAGTGTATGTGGCTGTTGTTAGTATTCCGAGTGTATGTGGCTGTTGTTAGTATTTCGAGTGTATGTGGCTGTTGTTAGTATTCCGAGTGTATGTGGCTGTTGTTAGTATTCCGAGTGTATGTGGCTGTTGTTAGTATTCCGAGTGTATGTGGCTGTTGTTAGTATTCCGAGTGTATGTGGCTGTTGTTAGTATTCCGAGTGTATGTGGCTGTTGTTAGTATTCCGAGTGTATGTGGCTGTTGTTAGTATTCCGAGTGTATGTGGCTGTTGTTAGTATTCCGAGTGTATGTGGCTGTTGTTAGTATTTCGAGTGTATGTGGCTGTTGTTAGTATTTCGAGTGTATGTGGCTGTTGTTAGTATTTCGAGTGTATGTGGCTGTTGTTAGTATTTCGAGTGTATGATGTGGCTGTTGTTAGTATTCCGAGTGTATGTGGCTGTTGTTAGTATTCCGAGTGTATGTGGCTGTTGTTAGTATTCCGAGTGTATGTGGCTGTTGTTAGTATTCCGAGTGTATGTGGCTGTTGTTAGTATTCCGAGTGTATGTGGCTGTTGTTAGTATTCCGAGTGTATGTGGCTGTTGTTAGTATTCCGAGTGTATGTGGCTGTTGTTAGTATTCCGAGTGTATGTGGCTGTTGTTAGTATTCCGAGTGTATATGGCTGTTGTTAGTATTCCGAGTGCATGTGGCTGTTGTAAGTATTCCGAGTGTATGTGGCTGTTGTTAGTATTCCGAGTGTATGTGGCTGTTGTTAGTATTCCGAGTGTATGTGGCTGTTGTTAGTATTCCGAGTGTATGTGGCTGTTAGTATTCCGAGTGTATGTAGCTGTTGTTAGTATTCCGAGTGTATGTGGCTGTTGTTAGTATTCCGAGTGTATGTGGCTGTTAGTATTCCGAGTGTATGTGGCTGTTGCTAGTATTCCGAGTGTATGTGGCTGTTAGTATTCCGAGTGTATGTGGCTGTTGTTAGTATTCCGAGTGTATGTGGCTGTTGTTAGTATTCCGAGTGTATGTGGCTGTTGCTAGTATTCCGAGTGTATGTGGCTGTTAGTATTCCGAGTGTATGTGGCTGTTGTTAGTATTCCGAGTGTATGTGGCTGTTGTTAGTATTCCGAGTGTATGTGGCTGTTGTTAGTATTCCGAGTGTATGTGGCTGTTAGTATTCCGAGTGTATGTGGCTGTTGCTAGTATTCCGAGTGTATGTGGCTGTTAGTATTCCGAGTGTATGTGGCTGTTGTTAGTATTCCGAGTGTATGTGGCTGTTGTTAGTATTCCGAGTGTATGTGGCTGTTGCTAGTATTCCGAGTGTATGTGGCTGTTAGTATTCCGAGTGTATGTGGCTGTTGTTAGTATTCCGAGTGTATGTGGCTGTTGTTAGTATTCCGAGTGTATGTGGCTGTTGTTAGTATTCCGAGTGTATGTGGCTGTTGTTAGTATTCCGAGTGAAGGTGACTGTTGTTAGTATTCCGAGTGTATGTGGCTGTTGTTAGTATTCCGAGTGCATATGACTTCTGTTAGTATTCCGAGTGTATGTGGATGTTGTTAGTATTCCGAGTGTATGTGGCTGTTGTTACCATTCCGAGTGTATGTGGCTGTTGTCAGTATTCCGGGTGTATGTGGCTGTTGTTAGTATTCCGAGCGTATGTGGCTGTTGTCAGTATTCCGAGTATATCTGGCTGTTGTCAGCATTCTGAGTGTATATGGCTATTGTCACTATTCCGAGTGTAGTTATTGTTAGTATTCTGACTGCAGCTATTGTTAGTATTCTGAGTGTAGCAATTGTCAGTATTCTGAGTGCAGCTATTGTTAGTATTCTGTGTGTAGCTGTTGTCAGTATTCTGATTGTAGCTATTGTCAGTATTCTGAATGTAGCTATTGTCAGTTTTCTGTGTGTAGCTGTTGTCAGTATTCTGAGTGTAGCTGTTGTCAGTATTCTGAGTGTAGCTATTGTCAGTATTCTGAGTGTAGCTATTGTCAGTTTTCTGTGTGTAGCTGTTGTCAGTATTCTGAGTGTAGCTGTTGTCAGTATTCTGAGTGTAGCTATTGTCAGTATTCTGAGTGTAGCTATTGTCAGTTTTCTGTGTGTAGCTGTTGTCAGTATTCTGAGTGTAGCTATTGTCAGTATTCTGAGTGTAGCTATTGTCAGTTTTCTGTGTGTAGCTGTTGTCAGTATTCTGAGTGTAGCTGTTGTCAGTATTCTGAGTGTAGCTGTTGTCAGTATTCTGAGTGTAGCTGTTGTCAGTATTCTGAGTGTAGCTGTTGTCAGTATTCTGTGTGTAGCTATTGTCAGTATTCTGAGTGTAGCTGTTGTCAGTATTCTGAGTGTAGCTGTTGTCAGTATTCTGAGTGTAGCTGTTGTCAGTATTCTGAGTGTAGCTGTTGTCAGTATTCTGTGTGTAGCTGTTGTCAGTATTCTGAGTGTAGCTGTTGTCAGTATTCTGAGTGTAGCTGTTGTCAGTATTCTGAGTGTAGCTGTTGTCAGTATTCTGAGTGTAGCTGTTGTCAGTATTCTGTGTGTAGCTATTGTCAGTATTCTGAGTGTAGCTGTTGTCAGTATTCTGAGTGTAGCTGTTGTCAGTATTCTGAGTGTAGCTATTGTCAGTATTCTGAGTGTAGCTGTTGTCAGTATTCTGAGTGTAGCTATTGTCAGTATTCTGAGTGTAGCTATTGTCATTATTGTGTGTGTAGCTGTTGTCAGTATTCTGAGTGTAGCTGTTGTCAGTATTCTGAGTGTAGCTGTTGTCAGTATTCTGAGTGTAGCTATTGTCAGTATTCTGAGTGTAGCTGTTGTCAGTATTCTGAGTGTAGCTGTTGTCAGTATTCTGAGTGTAGTTATTGTCAGTATTCTGAGTGTAGCTGTTGTCAGTATTCTGAGTGTAGCTATTGTCAGTATTCTGAGTGTAGCTGTTGTCAGTATTCTGAGTGTTGCTGTTGTCAGTATTCTGAGTGTAGCTATTGTCAGTATTCTGAGTGTAGCTGTTGTCAATATTGTGAGTGTAGCTGTTGTTAGTATTCTGAGTGTAGCTGTTGTCAGTATTCTGAGTGTAGCTGTTGTCAGTATTCTGAGTGTAGCTATTGTCAGTATTCTGAGTGTAGCTGTTGTCAGTATTGTGAGTGTAGCTGTTGTTAGTATTCTGAGTGTAGCTGTTGTCAGTATTCTGAGTGTAGCTGTTGTCAGTATTCTGAGTGTAGCTGTTGTCAGTATTCTGAGTGTAGCTGTTGTCAGTATTCTGAGTGTAGCTGTTGTCAGTATTCTGAGTGTAGCTGTTGTCAGTATTCTGAGTGTAGCTGTTGTCAGTATTGTGAGTGTAGCTGTTGTCAGTATTGTGAGTGTAGCTATTGTCAGTATTCTGAGTGTAGCTGTTGTCAGTATTCTGAGTGTAGCTGTTGTCAGTATTCTGAGTGTAGCTGTTGTCAGTATTCTGAGTGTAGCTGTTGTCAGTATTCTGAGTGTAGCTTTTGTCAGTATTCTGAGTGTAGCTGTTGTCAGTATTCTGAGTGTAGCTGTTGTCAGTATTGTGAGTGTAGCTGTTGTCAGTATTGTGAGTGTAGCTGTTGTCAGTATTGTGAGTGTAGCTGTTGTCAGTATTGTGAGTGTAGCTGTTGTCAGTATTGTGAGTGTAGCTGTTGTCAGTATTGTGAGTGTAGCTGTTGTCAGTATTGTGAGTGTAGCTGTTGTCAGTATTGTGAGTGTAGCTGTTGTCAGTATTGTGAGTGTAGCTATTGTCAGTATTCTGAGTGTAGCTGTTGTCAGTATTCTGAGTGTAGCTGTTGTCAGTATTCTGAGTGTAGCTGTTGTCAGTATTCTGAGTGTAGCTGTTGTCAGTATTCTGAGTGTAGCTGTTGTCAGTATTCTGAGTGTAGCTGTTGTCAGTATTCTGAGTGTAGCTGTTGTCAGTATTGTGAGTGTAGCTGTTGTCAGTATTGTGAGTGTAGCTATTGTCAGTATTCTGAGTGTAGCTGTTGTCAGTATTCTGAGTGTAGCTGTTGTCAGTATTGTGAGTGTAGCTGTTGTCAGTATTGTGAGTGTAGCTATTGTCAGTATTCTGAGTGTAGCTGTTGTCAGTATTCTGAGTGTAGCTGTTGTCAGTATTGTGAGTGTAGCTGTTGTCAGTATTGTGAGTGTAGCTATTGTCAGTATTCTGAGTGTAGCTGTTGTCAGTATTCTGAGTGTAGCTGTTGTCAGTATTCTGAGTGTAGCTGTTGTCAGTATTCTGAGTGTAGCTATTGTCAGTATTCTGAGTGTAGCTGTTGTCAGTATTCTGAGTGTAGCTGTTGTCAGTATTCTGAGTGTAGCTGTTGTCAGTATTCTGAGTGTAGCTGTTGTCAGTATTCTGAGTGTAGCTGTTGTCAGTATTCTGAGTGTAGCTGTTGTCAGTATTGTGAGTGTAGCTGTTGTCAGTATTCTGAGTGTAGCTATTGTCAGTATTGTGAGTGTAGCTGTTGTCAGTATTGTGAGTGTAGCTGTTGTCAGTATTGTGAGTGTAGCTATTGTCAGTATTCTGAGTGTAGCTGTTGTCAGTATTCTGAGTGTAGCTCTTGTCAGTATTCTGAGTGTAGCTATTGTCAGTATTGTGAGTGTAGCTGTTGTCAGTATTCTGAGTGTAGCTGTTGTCAGTATTCTGAGTGTAGCTATTGTCAGTATTGTGAGTGTAGCTATTGTCAGTATTGTGAGTGTAGCTGTTGTCAGTATTCTGAGTGTAGCTGTTGTCAGTATTCTGAGTGTAGCTGTTGTCAGTATTGTGAGTGTAGCTATTGTCAGTATTCTGAGTGTAGCTGTTGTCAGTATTCTGAGTGTAGCTGTTGTCAGTATTCTGAGTGTAGCTATTGTCAGTATTCTGAGTGTAGCTGTTGTCAGTATTCTGAGTGTAGCTGTTGTCAGTATTGTGAGTGTAGCTATTGTCAGTATTCTGAGTGTAGCTGTTGTCAGTATTGTGAGTGTAGCTATTGTCAGTATTGTGAGTGTAGCTGTTGTCAGTATTCTGAGTGTAGCTGTTGTCAGTATTCTGAGTGTAGCTGTTGTCAGTATTGTGAGTGTAGCTGTTGTCAGTATTCTGAGTGTAGCTGTTGTCAGTATTGTGAGTGTAGCTATTGTCAGTATTGTGAGTGTAGCTGTTGTCAGTATTGTGAGTGTAGCTATTGTCAGTATTCTGAGTGTAGCTGTTGTCAGTATTCTGAGTGTAGCTGTTGTCAGTATTGTGAGTGTAGCTGTTGTCAGTATTCTGAGTGTAGCTGTTGTCAGTATTCTGAGTGTAGCTATTGTCAGTATTCTGAGTGTAGCTGTTGTCAGTATTCTGAGTGTAGCTGTTGTCAGTATTGTGAGTGTAGCTATTGTCAGTATTGTGAGTGTAGCTATTGTCAGTATTCTGAGTGTAGCTGTTGTCAGTATTCTGAGTGTAGCTGTTGTCAGTATTGTGAGTGTAGCTGTTGTCAGTATTCTGAGTGTAGCTGTTGTCAGTATTGTGAGTGTAGCTATTGTCAGTATTCTGAGTGTAGCTGTTGTCAGTATTGTGAGTGTAGCTGTTGTCAGTATTCTGAGTGTAGCTGTTGTCAGTATTGTGAGTGTAGCTATTGTCAGTATTGTGAGTGTAGCTGTTGTCAGTATTGTGAGTGTAGCTGTTGTCAGTATTCTGAGTGTAGCTGTTGTCAGTATTGTGAGTGTAGCTATTGTCAGTATTCTGAGTGTAGCTGTTGTCAGTATTCTGAGTGTAGCTGTTGTCAGTATTGTGAGTGTAGCCATTGTCTCACTCTTCAAAAATGTTCAACATGAATGGTACCAGGAAACTGTTTAGGTAACTTACAATAATTATGTTTATTACATATCTTCGATTATCATAAATCATGTCAAGTTCAAGATGTGCTTCTTTGTAGTGTTTGTGGAGATGTTGTCAGATGGAGGACTTATAGAATCTGGTGGAGAGTTCAACATATTACGACATTTTATTCTCATTGAGTTCGCACTCGAGTTGAGTTGAATACGTGGGACATCGAAGACGCATTTATTTCTTGTATTACGTTATACATTCTGTTGCTGCTCTCTAAGAGGAGATTCAGACTTGGGTTTATATTTGTATGGATTTACCTATACATATGGTATGCATGGCAGTAACTAGTAAGAGTGTATATTTTGTATATTAAGTAAATTTAGCCTTTTGTAAAGTGGGTGTGTGTTGCATGCAACTTGATTTAAGCGATCATTGTATATGTAGTATTTTGGTGCGTTGCTGTTGTTGATCCCTGTAATAATAATGTCTTTATTTACTACAAGTACATGTACAAGGTATACAGGTCTAGTTGACATCAATAACATACTACTATATAGAAAGCCGCTTGTTATGCTGTGCATTTCGGGCAAATTAGGTCAGTTTTGTCCCAGAATGCGACCCACACCAGTCGACTAACACCCAGGTACCTATTTTACTGATGGGTGAACATAGACAACCGGTGTAAGGAAACACGCCCAATGTTTCTATATTTACCGTGAATCGAACGTGGACCCTCAGTGTGTGAAGCGAGAAGTACCACCAGGCACATATACAAGTAAAGTAGTGATAGATACAGTAATAATGGGCAGTAAAGTTTGCTGGTGCGGAACATATGTTCGACAAGATGCTCGTGGGTTTAGAGATGTTTTTTCGATATATCCTGGAAGTTTGTGTTGAATTTTATATTGCTGTCAAGGTGTAAGTCTGGGAATTTTCCCTCGTCTTACCACCAAGAACATCACTATGTTGAATTGTATGTTCTTTACTTTTTTTCCATAGACCATGGAGAGATCTTGTCAGTATTGAGTGAGTTTATTGGGTCATCCAGGTTAGATACCCTTGCTGAAGAGAACCAATAGGAAATCACGATAGTAGTATCATCGCGCACACGACAAGTTTAAGTACCTCTTAGGTACTTATACCTCGAACTGACGAGGTAATGTCATTAATGGCCACGTGCACTCAGTTCACACACTGAGGTCCGTGGTTCGATCCTCGGTACGGATGGAAACATTGGGACGTGTCTCCTTAAGACACCTGCTGTCCATGTTCATCTAGCAGTAAAATAGGTACCTGGGTGTTAATCAACTGGTGTGGGTCGCATCCTGGGACAAAATTGACCTAATTTGTCCGAAATGCTCAGCATAACTAGGGGCTTTCTATATGATAGTATGTCACTGATGTCAACTATGTTCTGTATAAGTTGTATCATGTACTTGTAGAAATAAAGATTACAGTTTTGTTCCTGCCAAGTGTTATTTTCCAACTGCTTTTATTGCAATACAATAGAAAATGCCTATTATTCATTTTAAACTTTGCTTTTATGGCTTACAGGATGAAATTTTGACAAAAAATTGCTAAATTTCAATATTTTTTGCTAGTTTTGGATGTATAACAAAAACATATAATAAAATAAATAACATTTACATAAATATAATAAAATTTACACAAATTTTATTTTAAATTTTCTGAAACAAAGTTAAAAATGAGCAGTTCTTCTAGATTTGCGAGCAGCAACTAATCACTTTCCTGTTTAAGCCCCTAAATGTAGTCTGCCATCATGTTTTCATTATAAGATCCCTGATGTCTGTGTTCAAAGTTCATTATATCTTGGTGGAAGCTCTCCCCTTGCTCCTCCGAGTATGCTCCCATATTCTCCTTGAATTTGTCAAGATGAGCATCAAGGATATGACCTTAAGGGACATCCTACAGCCCATCAGACCATGGCTTTTTACCAAGGTCTCAACAAGTTCCACATAATTATTAGCCTTGTTGCCCAGAAAGCTCTGTGCTACAGCAACAAAACTCTCCCAGGTTTCCTTTTCCTTCTCTGTGAGCTTCTTTGGAAATTCTGAGCACTCCAGTGAAGATGCCAACCTTCACCTTTGCCTCTGATAGCTTGGGAAAGAAGTCTTGAAGATACTTGAAGGCTGCAGACTCTTTGTCAAGAGCTGTAACAAACTGTTTCATTAGCCCTAGTTTGATGTGTAATGGAGGGAACAGAGCCTTTTGAGGATCCACCAATGGTTTATGTTTGATATTATGTCTTCCTATTGAGAACTCAGTCCTTTGAGGCCAGTGCTTCCTCTGGTAATGTGCTGCTCTGTCTCTACTATCCCAATGACAGATAACAGGGTAACTTGGTATAACCTCCTTGGAGTTCCATCAAAAATGCCACCATTTTGAAGTCACTAATAACCTCCCAGCCATATTTATCATAGTTTAAAGCTTCCAGTAGAAGTTTAACACTATTGTAGTCCTTAGGATGCACTGAATGAGCCAAGGGAAGAGATAGATCCTTGTTCCCATTGTGCAGAAGTACAGCTTTTATGCTTCTGGAGGAGCTGTCAGTGAAGAGTATCCACTCATTTGGATTGCATGCAATTCCAGTTGCATCAAACAGGTCTGATACATTATTACAGTAGCACAACCTGTCTTCAATTAGTGAAGAAGCTTGAGAAATGTTGGTGACGTTTTCTTTAGCTTGTCACTTGCACACTTTCATCCACCAAGTCCCACTCCTTGAGCCTTGAAATCAAAAGCTCACCATTTGACTGCTGTATAGCCCTTGTGGCTTAGCGCTTCTTTTTGATTATAATAATAATAATCACCATTTCACTTTGTCAAACCAAGATCCCTGATAAGATCATTGAGGTCTGGTTTGGGTAGTAAGGATTCTGTGCTCTTCATTTTCTGATTTGCTGGTTTCTTCTGACGGCTGACTTTTCTCTGGAGTTGTAGGTACAGGAAGATCAGCACTGTGTGGTACTGGTACAGTGGAAAAGGGAAGGTCTGGATAAGAAATAACAGGTGCATTTTTCCTAGTTCGATGTTTGGAAGGATCCACCATGTAACCCATAACATCTCTCACATCATCCTATTACTCATACTCTATGATATCAGGGGCCCGAGACTGTTCAACTGCCTCCCAGCATACATAAGGGGGATTACCAATAGACCCCTGGCAGTCTTCAAGCAGGCACTAGTGACTAGACAAGCACCTAAAGTCGGTACCTGACCAGCCGGGCTGTGGCTCGTACGTTGGATTGCGTGCAGCCAGCAATAACAGCCTGGTTGATCAGGCTCTGATCCACCAGGAGGCCTGGTCACAGACCGGGCCGCGGGGGCGTTGACCCCCGGAACTCTCTCCAGGTAAACTCCAGGTAAATAATGACAAATTGGAAAATGGCTTAAAGTAGCCTTGGCTATCCAGGGCTACCTTAAGTATACTAGGGAAGATTTTGGTTTATAATGATTTATTGAATAACGTAGCAAGATTAGATAGTAACTGAAGTGATATATATATATATATATATATATATATATATATATATATATATATATATATATATATATATATATATATATATATATTATATATTATAATATGCACATGCATATATATATACATACATCTAGGTTTTTCTCCTTTTTCTAAATAGCTCTTGTTCTTCTTTATTTCTTCTATTGTCCATGGGGAAGTGGAAAAGAATCTTTCCTCCGTAAGCCATGCGTGTCGTATGAGGCGACTAAAATGCCGGGAGCAATGGGCTAGTAACCCCTTCTCCTGTAGACATTTACTAAAAAAGAGAAGAAAAACTTTATAAAACTGGGATGCTTAAATGTGTGTGGATGTAGTGCGGATGACAAGAAACAGATGATTGCTGATGTTATGAATGAAAAGAAGTTGGATGTCCTGGCCCTAAATGAAACAAAGCTGAAGGGGTTAGGGGAGTTTCAGTGGGGGGAAATAAATGGGATTAAATCTGGAGTATCTGAGAGAGTTAGAGCAAAGGAAGGGGTAGCAGTAATGTTAAATGATCAGTTATGGAAGGAGAAAAGAGAATATGAATGTGTAAATTCAAGAATTATGTGGATTAAAGTAAAGGTTGGATGCGAAAAGTGGGTCATAATAAGCGTGTATGCACCTGGAGAAGAGAGGAATGTAGAGGAGAGAGAAAGATTTTGGGAGATGTTACGTGAATGTATAGGAACCTTTGAACCAAGTGAGAGTAATTGTGGTAGGGGACCTGAATGCTAAAGTAGGAGAAACTTTTAGAGAGGGTGTGGTAGGTAAGTTTGGGGTGCCAGGTGTAAATGATAATGGGAGCCCTTTGATTGAACTTTGTATAGAAAGGGGTTTAGTTATAGGTAATACATATTTTAAGAAAAAGAGGATAAATAAGTATACAAGATATGTAGGGCGAAATGACAGTAGTTTGTTGGATTATGTATTGGTAGATAAAAGACTGTTGAGTAGACTTCAGGATGTACATGTTTATAGAGGGGCCACAGATATATCAGATCACTTTCTAGTTGTAGCTACACAGAGTAAAAGGTAGATGGGATACAAGGAGAATAGAAGCATCAGGGAAGAGAGAGGTGAAGGTTTATAAACTAAAAGAGGAGGCAGTTAGGGTAAGATATAAGCAGCTATTGGAGGATAGATGGGCTAATGAGAGCATAGGCAATGGGGTCGAAGAGTTATGGGGTAGGTTTAAAAATGTAGTGTTAGAGTGTTCAGCAGAAGTTTGTGGTTACAGGAAAGTGGGTGCGGGAGGGAAGAGGAGTGATTGGTGGAATGATGATGTAAAGAGAGTAGTAAGGGAGAAAAAGTTAGCATATGAGAAGTTTTTACAAAGTAGAAGTGATGCAAGGAGGCAAGAGTATATGGAGAAAAAGAGGTTAAGAGAGTGGTGAAGCAATGTAAAAAGAGAGCAAATGAGAGAGTGGGTGAGATGTTATCAACAAATTTTGTTGAAAATAAGAAAAAGTTTTGGAGTGAGATTAACAAGTTAAGAAAGCCTAGAGAACAAATGGATTTGTCAGTTAAAAATAGGAGAGGAGAGTTAGAGGTATTGGGAAGATGGAGGGAATATTTTGAGGAATTGTTAAATGTTGATGAAGATAGGGAAGCTGTGATTTCGTGTATAGGACAAGGAGGAATAACATCTTGTAGGAGTGAGGAAGAGCCAGTTGTGAGTGTGGGGGAAGTTCGTGAGGCAGTAGGTAAAATGAAAGGGGGTAAGGCAGCCGGGATTGATGGGATAAAGATAGAAATGTTAAAAGCAGGTGGGGATATAGTTTTGGAGTGGTTGGTGCAATTATTTAATAAATGTATGGAAGAGGGCGAGGTACCTAGGGATTGGCAGAGAGCATGCATAGTTCCTTTGTATAAAGGCAAAGGGGATAAAAGAGAGTGCAAAAATTATAGGGGGATAAGTCTGCTGAGTATACCTGGTAAGGTGTATGGTAGAGTTATTATTGAAAGAATTAAGAGTAAGACGGAGAATAGGATAACAGATGAACAAGGAGGCTTTAGGAAAGGTAGGGGGTGTGTGGACCAGGTGTTTACAGTGAAACATATAAGTGAACAGTATTTAGATAAGGCTAAAGAGGTCTTTGTGGCATTTATGGATTTGGAAAAGGCGTATGACAGGGTGGATAGGGGGGCAATGTGGCAGATGTTGCAAGTGTATGGTGTAGGAGGTAGGTTACTGAAAGCAGTGAAGAGTTTTTACGAGGATAGTGAGGCTCAAGTTAGAGTATGTAGGAAAGAGGGAAATTATTTCCCAGTAAAAGTAGGCTTTAGACAGGGATGTGTGATGTCACCGTGGTTGTTTAATATATTTATAGATGGGGTTGTAAGAGAAGTAAATGCGAGGGTCTTGGCAAGAGGCGTGGAGTTAAAAGATAAAGAATCACACACAAAGTGGGAGTTGTCACAGCTGCTCTTTGCTGATGACACTGTGCTCTTGGGAGATTCTGAAGAGAAGTTGCAGAGATTGGTGGATGAATTTGGTAGGGTGTGCAAAAGAAGAAAATTAAAGGTGAATACAGGAAAGAGTAAGGTTATGAGGATAACAAAAAGATTAGGTGATGAAAGATTGAATATCAGTACACAAATAACCCGCACATAAAAGAGAGAAGCTTACGACGACGTTTCGGTCCGACTTGGACCATTGACACAGTCACACAGTGTGACTGTGTCAATGGTCCAAGTCGGACCGAAACGTCGTCGTAAGCTTCTCTCTTTTATGTGCGGGTTATTTGTGTATTGTTCCAGTCACGGTATTGTGCCTTTTTGTTATTTATTGAATATCAGATTGGAGGGAGAGAGTATGGAGGAGGTGAATGTATTCAGATATTTGGGAGTGGACGTGTCAGCGGATGGGTCTGTGAAAGATGAGGTGAATCATAGAATTGATGAGGCTAAAAGAGTAGAGTGGTGCACTTAGGAGTCTGTGGAGACAAAGAACTTTGTCCTTGGAGGCAAAGAGGGGAATGTATGAGAGTATAGTTTTACCAACGCTCTTATATGGGTGTGAAGCATGGGTGATGAATGTTGCAGCGAGGAGAAGGCTGGAGGCAGTGGAGATGTCATGTCTGAGAGCAATGTGTGGTGTGAATATAATGCAGAGAATTCGTAGTTTGGAAGTTAGGAGGAGGTGCAGGATTACCAAAACTGTTGTCCAGAGGGCTGAGGAAGGGTTGTTGAGGTGGTTCGGACATGTAGAGAGAATGGAGCGAAACAGAATGACTTGAAGAGTGTATCAGTCTGTAGTGGAAGGAAGGCGGGGTAGGGGTCGGCCTAGGAAAGGTTGGAGAGAGGGGGTAAAGGAGGTTTTGTGTGCGAGGGGCTTGGACTTCCAGCAGGCATGCGTGAGTGTGTTTGATAGGAGTGAATGGAGACAAATGGTTTTTAATACTTGACGTGCTGTTGGAGTGTGAGCAAAGTAACATTTATGAAGGGGTTCAGGGAAACCGGCAGGCCGGACTTGAGTCCTGGAGATGGGAAGTACAGTGCCTGCACTCTGAAGGAGGGGTGTTAATGTTGCAGTTTAAAAACTGTAGTGTAAAGCACCCTTCTGGCAAGACAGTGATGGAGTGAATGATGGTGAAAGTTTTTCTTTTTCGGGCCACCCTGCCTTGGTGGGCATCGGCCAGTGTGATAATAAAAAAAAATAAATAAAATATATATATAACATGTGATATACTAAATTTGTTTTTCAGTGGTTGATGTGACCTCAGTAAAATTGGATAAGGACAGGTAGCGAAAATTTGTATAATAGTGAGATAATCGCTAACAGGGGCAGTGGTTTGGATTTTTTTCTAGCTACACTAGATTCTATAGTCGAGAAGTTTAGTTTAGTGGACGTTTCAATAATTTGGATAGGAAGTTCATTTAGTTTGTACAGTTTCTTTACATTTAGCAGATTTACTGAAGTCGAGTATTTATGTGAGTGTGTTGTAGGTAGCTACAATAGTGGCTATAAAGACGTAGCTACTGTTGACTCTAACCTGGTGGCATAACACTCTTGCTGTCATATTCTAATAAATTTGGAGAGCGTTAGATGGGTATGGGGTGCATAATGAAGATATTAAACTGAAACGTTGTGTTCTTTGGACATAATACCCAACCTGTGTATACTACGTTGTTTCTCATACATGTGCTTTGTGTCACTCTGAGGATAGCCATGGGTTATTTAGTCTCTCCCGTGACCTGGTGGCTAAAGCTCTCGCTTCACACGGCAAGGGTCCGGGTTCGATTCCTGGAGTTACCTGGAGAGAGTTCCGGGGGTCAACGCCCCAGATGGATCAGAGCCTGATCAACCAGGCTGTTACTGCTGGCTGCACGCAATCCAACGTACGAGCCACAGCCCGGCTGGTCAGGTACCGACTTTAGGTGGTTGTCCAGTGCCAGCTTGAAGACTGCCAGAGTAGAAACATTGAGCGTGTTTTTTTACACCGGTCGTCTGTGTTCACCCATCAGTAAAATGAGTGCCTGGGTGTTAGTGGACTGGTGTGGGTCGCATCCTGGGATAAAACTGACCTAATTTGCCCGAAATGCTCTGCATCACAAGTGGCTTTTGTATACAGTAGTATGTCACCGATGTCCGCTGTGGTCACTGTATTGATCATTAAAATGGTATAAAATACCGACAGATTGTTAGGTAAGACACATATGCAACAGTTAGGTATCCTTATTTCGAAACGTTTCGCCTACACAGTAGGCTTCTTCAGTCGAGTACAGAAAAGTTGATAGAAGCAGAAGAGACTTGAAGACGATGTAATCAGTCCATCACCTCAAAAACTTTAAGGGTGATGGACTGATTACATCGTCTTCAAGTATCTTCTGCTTCTATCAACTTTTCTGTACTCGACTGAAGAAGCCTACTGTGTAGGCGAAACGTTTCGAAATAAAGATACCTAACTGTTGCATATGTGTCTTACCTAACAATGGTCACTGTATACCTTGTACATGTACTTGTAGAAATAAAGATATTATTATTATTATTATTGTATTGTTAAAGGACAATGAAGAGGCTTAGACTTAATTTTAGGAATAATCGAACACTTGACTTAATAGCGAGATTGTTTTGAAGATTTCATAATACCTTGGAGAGGATTTATAATGCCTTGGAGAGGGATTGTAATACCTTGGAGAGGGATTGTAATACCTTGGAGAGGGTTTGTAATACCTTGGAGAGGGTTTGTAATACCTTGGAGAGGGTTTGTAATACCTTGGAGAGGGTTTGTAATGCCTTGGAGAGGGTTTATAATGCCTTGGAGAGGGTTTATAATGCCTTGGAGAGGGTTTATAATGCCTTGGAGAGGGTTTATAATACCTTGGAGAGGGTTTGTAATACCTTGGAGAGGGTTTATAATGCCTTGGAGAGGGATTGTAATACCTTGGAGAGGGTTTGTAATACCTTGGAGAGGGTTTATAATGCCTTGGAGAGGGATTGTAATACCTTGGAGAGGGTTTGTAATACCTTGGAGAGGGTTTATAATGCCTTGGAGAGGGATTGTAATGCCTTGGAGAGGGTTTATAATGCCTTGGAGAGGGTTTATAATGCCTTGGAGAGGGTTTGTAATACCTTGGAGAGGGTTTATAATGCCTTGGAGAGGGTTTGTAATACCTTGGAGAGGGTTTGTAATGCCTTGGAGAGGGTTTATAATGCCTTGGAGAGGGTTTATAATGCCATGGAGAAGGTTTATAATGCCTTGGAGAGGGTTTGTAATACCTTGGAGAGGGTTTATAATGCCTTGGAGAGGGTTTGTAATACCTTGGAGAGGGTTTATAATGCCTTGGAGAGGGTTTATAATGCCATGGAGAAGGTTTATAATGCCTTGGAGAGGGTTTGTAATACCTTGGAGAGGGTTTATAATGCCTTGGAGAGGGATTGTAATGCCTTGGAGAGGGTTTATAATGCCTTGGAGAGGGTTTATAATGCCTTGGAGAGGGTTTATAATGCCATGGAGAAGGTTTATAATGCCTTGGAGAGGGTTTGTAATACCTTGGAGAGGGTTTATAATGCCTTGGAGAGGGATTGTAATACCTTGGAGAGGGTTTATAATGCCTTGGAGAGGGTTTATAATGCCTTGGAGAGGGTTTATAATGCCATGGAGAGGGTTTATAATGCCTTGGAGAGGGTTTGTAATACCTTGGAGAGGGTTTATAATGCCTTGGAGAGGGATTGTAATGCCTTGGAGAGGGTTTATAATGCCTTGGAGAGGGTTTATAATGCCTTGGAGAGGGTTTATAATGCCTTGGAGAGGGTTTGTAGTACCTTGGAGAGTGCATTAGTGTTCGCAATAAAGCTAACAGAATTCTTGGCTTAATATCTAGAAGTATAAATAATAGAAGTCCTCAGGTTGTTCTTCAACTCTATATATCCTTGGTTAGGCCTCATTTAGACTATGCTGCTCAGTTCTGGTCACAGTATTACAGAATGGATATAAATGCTCTGGAAAACGTACAGAGGAGGATGACAAAGATGATCCCATGTATCAGAAATCTTCCCTATGAGGATAGACTGAGGGCCCTGAATCTGCACTCTCTAGAAAGGCATGGAATTAGGGGGGATATGATCGAGGTGTATAAATGGAAAACAGGAATAAATAAAGGGGATGTAAATATTTTTTTTTTATTTATTATCACACTGGCCGATTCCCACCAAGGCAGGGTGGCCCGAAAAAGAAAAACTTTCACCATCATTCACTCCATCACTGTCTTGCCAGAAGGGTGCTTTACACTACAGTTTTTAAACTGCAACATTAACACCCCTCTTTCAGAGTGCAGGCACTGTACTTCCCATCTCCAGGACTCAAGTCCGGCCTGCCGGTTTCCCTGAATCCCTTCATAAATGTTACTTTGCTCACACTCCAACAGCACGTCAAGTATTAAAAACCATTTGTCTCCATTCACTCCTATCAAACACACTCACGCATGCCTGCTGGAAGTCCAAGCCCCTCGCACACAAAACCTCCTTTACCCCCTCCCTCCAACCCTTCCTAGGCCGACCCCTACCCCGCCTTCCTTCCACTACAGACTGATACACTCTTGAAGTCATTCTGTTTCGCTCCATTCTCTCTACATGTCCGAACCACCTCAACAACCCTTCCTCAGCCCTCTGGACAACAGTTTTGGTAATCCCGCACCTCCTCCTAACTTCCAAAGGAGGAGGTGCGGGATTTCCAGCCAAGACAGGACTCGCAGCAATGGTTTCAAGTTGGAAAAATTCAGATTCAGGAAGGATATAGGAAAGCACTGGTTTGGTAATAGAGTTGTGGATGAGTGGAACAAACTCCCGAGTACAGTTATTGAGGCTAAAACGTTGTGTAGTTTTAAAAATAGGTTAGATAAATACATGAGTGGGTGTGGGTGGGTGAGAGTTGGACCTGACTAGCTTGTGCTGCTGGGTCTGGTACAGTGCTCCATCCTTGAGTGGGGATGACCAGACTGGGTGGGTCATTGGTCTAATCCGGGGGGGGGACATGGACCTGGGTCAGTAGGCCTGTTGCAGTGTTCCTTATGTTCTTATGTTTATAATGCCTTGGAGAGGGTGTGTAATGCCTTGGAGAGGATGTGTAATGCCTTGGAGAGGGTTTATAATGCCTTGGAGAGGGTTTATAATGCCTTGGAGAGGATTTGTAATGTCTTGGAGAGGGTTTATGCCTTGGAGAGGGTTTATAATGCCTTGGAGAGGGTTTGTAATGCCTTGGAGAGGGTTTATAGTGCCTTGGAGAGGGTTTGTAATGTCAATGAGAGGGTTTGTAATGCCTTGGAGAGGGTTTATAATGCCTTGGAGAGGGTTTGTAATGTCTTGGAGAGGGTTTATAATGCCTTGGAGAGGGTTTGTAATGCCTTGGAGAGGGTTTATAATGCCTTGGAGAGGGTTTATAATGCCCTGGAGAGGGTTTGTAATACCTTGGAGAGGGTTTGTAATGCCTTGGAGAGGGTTTATAATGCCTTGGAGAGGGTTTGTAATGTCTTGGAGAGGGTTTATGCCTTGGAGAGGGTTTGTAATGTCTTGGAGAGGGTTTGTAATGCCTTGGAGAGGGTTTATAATGCCTTGGAGAGGGTTTGTAATGTCTTGGAGAGGTTCTATAATGCCTTGGAGAGGGTTTATAATGCCTTGGAGAGGGTTTATAATGCCCTGGAGAGGGTTTGTAATACCTTGGAGAGGGTTTGTAATGCCTTGGAGAGGGTTTATAATGCCTTGGAGAGGGTTTGTAATGTCTTGGAGAGGGTTTATGCCTTGGAGAGGGTTTGTAATGTCTTGGAGAGGGTTTGTAATGCCTTGGAGAGGGTTTATAATGCCTTGGAGAGGGTTTGTAATGTCTTGGAGAGGTTCTATAATGCCTTGGAGAGGGTTTATAATGCCTTGGAGAGGGTTTATAATGCCTTGGAGAGGGTTTCTAATGTCTTGGAGAGGGTTTGTAATGCCTTGGAGAGGGTTTATAATGCCTTGGAGAGGGTTTGTAATGTCTTGGAGAGGGTTTATAATGCCTTGGAGAGGGTTTATAATGCCTTGGAGAGGGTTTATAATGCCTTGGAGAGGGTTTGTAATGTCTTGGAGAGGGTTTATAATGCCTTGGAGAGGGTTTGTAATGCCTTGGAGAGGGTTTGTAATACCTTGGAGAGGGTTTGTAATGCCTTGGAGAGGGTTTGCAATACCTTGGAGAGGGTTAGTATTGCCTTGGAGGTTCACAACACCGTTGAGGTGTTCATGACACCGTTGAGAGGTTCATAACACCGTTGAGAGGTTCATAACACCATTATGATAAGATAAGATTTCGTTCGGATTTTTAACCCCGGAGGGTTAGCCACCCAGGATAACTCAAGAAAGTCAGTGCGTCATCGAGGACTGTCTAACTTTTTCCATTGTGGTCCTCAATCTTGTCCCCCAGGATGCGACCCACACCAGTCGACTAACACCCAGGTACCTACTTGCTGCTAGGTGAACAAGACAACAGGTGTAAGGAAACGCGTCGAAATGTTTACATCCGCCGGGAATCGAACCCGGGCGTTCCGCGTGTGAAGCGAGAGCTTTGCCAGCCAGGCCACGTTGAGAGGTTCATAACACCATCGAGGCTTTCATAACTCCACCGAGGGGTTCATAACACCACCGAGGGGTTCATAGCACAACAGAGGGGTTCATAACAGCACCGAGGGGTTCATAGCACCACTGAGAGGTTCATCACAGCACCGAGAGGTTCATAACACCACTGAGGAGTTCATAACACCACTGAGGGGTTCATAACAGCACCGAGGGGTTCATAACACCACTGAGAGGTTCATAACGGCTCCGAGGGGTTCATAACACCACTGAGAGGTTCATAACAGCACCGAGGGGTTCATAACAGCACCGAGGGGTTCATAACACCACTGAGAGGTTCATAACAACACCGAGGGGTTCATAACAGCACCGAGGGGTTCAAAACAGCACCGAGGGATTCATAACACTGAGAGGATCATAACACCACTGAGGGGTTCATAATACCTCTGAGAGGTTCATAACACCATTGAGAGATTCATAACACCATTGAGAGGTTCATAACAAAATTGAGAGGTTCATAACACCATTGAGAGGTTCATAACACCACTGAGAGGTTCATGACACCACTGAGAGGTTCATAATACCACTGAGAGGTTTATAACACCACTGAGGGGTTCATAACACCACTGAGAGGTTCATAACACCACTGAGGGGTTCATAACACCACTGAGAGGTTCATAACACCACAGAGAGGTTCATAACACCACTGCGGGGTTCATAACACCATTGAGGGGGGTTTATAATGTTCCTTTGGGTGACTTTACCTCTGGATAAGAATCACTGTTATAATTATCAGAATAGTGAAAAAAGGAATCGCTGAAGTCTGTGTCGTAACTGCAGAATGACTTACCAGATCCTCTTCAAATTTTCACCACTTTTGAAGTTTTGTAATTAATAATACCATGAATGGTATTTGTAAACCCCTGAAACATGGTTTTCAAAGAACCTAAAGATGTTTATAATACACACACAGGGCGTTATAACCTGGGTAGCACTTTATAAATATGCAAACTCCACGCCCTTTATAATACCATCGAGATTTTATAATTATTTGCGTTGGCTTTATATGTGGGTTTATACTGTCCTGGCGAGGTTAAAACGCCTGGTGTGGGTATAAGATAAGCTTTTGTTCGATTTTTTTTTTAAGCCAGTGAGAGGGTTGGTAACCCAGGATAACCCAATAGTCAATGTGTCATCGGGGACCCTTTGTCTTATTTCCATTGGGGTCCTTTAATCTTGCCCCCCAGGATCCGATCCACACCAGTCGACTAACACCCAGGTACCTATTTACTGTTAGGTGAACAGGGACAGCAGGTGTAAGGAAACATTCCCTGTATACTTTGTACATGTAGAAATAAAGATGTGATATTATTCTAACGTTTTTACCAGTGCCGGGGATCGAACACGGACGCTCAGTATGTGAAATGAGTGCGTTACTAAATGAGTCACAGGTGTGGAAAATACTGTATATATTTTCCGGAAATATGGTAATTTATAGGTAAATAGATGCCCTATATTGTATTTTTAAAAGAAGTATGTTATCGAAAAAAAGAAGAGACTCATCAGCTTGGTTTTGAATTTGGATTACAAACGTTGGTGTAATGGGAAGAATTTTTCGTGCTCTAGAGGTTAAAATTGTGTTGACACCTCTCAAATAGGAGGCGAAATTGGTGGATGTGCATTCCTGCATAACTTGAGATATCAGACGACTGGACAAGACAGCTCCAGGAACCTCAGATAAGCTCTCTAGATTTGTGTATAATTCTGGCCAGTGTTTTCATAAATTTTTTTTAGTGAGGTTTTTCTGAGTATGATACAACTTAATATCCAGTCAAATTGGTGAGTGATATTAAGATATATTTTCCTTCTGTTAAGTGTATGTGTATTTATATATAATCATTTTTTAATTTTAATATACAGTCCACAAATTTATATATTTACCAACATTCCTGGTGATGTATATTTCATTTAATTAATGGGTCCAGAGCAACTTGTGGATATGACAGTTGTAGGTATCGAAGGGGGACATTTTTTGCGACCTAGGTGTCCCAAATTCCTACTTGTCTAACTGATAAATAATAATTATCTATGTTCATTTACTGTTATGTAAATAATGATCCATTCAGCTAAATGCAATTTTCCACAACAGGACATATCGATACCCGGGAGATGTTATAACGTCTTGTGTGGGGGTTCATGGTACCCTGTAGGGTTTACGTGCGGCCAACAGTAACAGCCTGATTGATCAGATCCTGATCCACCACGAAGCCTGGTCTCAGACCAGACCACGGGGGCGTTGGCCCCCGAAACCCTCTCTGGGTATATTAAATTGGAAGTGTCGACAACTTGCTACAAATATTTAAAATTTCTTATACGTGTATACTATTTATATTTAAAAAGGTTATATTGTCAAGGAGGATTTATTTTAGTGCTGTGTGATTGGTTTATTCAGCCATGATGAAGATTTACTGTGCCGTTATTACAATCCACAGCATGTGCACTCTGACTCCACTGTCCACAATCCTACCATACCTGTGTCCGACTTCTGACACAAGCATGCCACAATTTATACTTAATGAGTTGAGACCATTTATGGATGACAGAGAATCAGTTACAATTAAAGTGTCAACCTTAGATACATGGACTCATTTGAGTGCAATGAGTATGGCAAACAGTTCTGTTTGAGGGATGGAGGCCCATATTGTTGCGTGCTCTAATTTCTTTATGAGAGCCATCACTCTGTACGACAACAGCAGCACTACCAGCTGCACCAGTGTACGACAACAGCAGCACTACCAGCTGCACCAGTGTAAGACAACAGCAGCACTACCAGCTGCACCAGTGGATTGGTGAACAGGACCATCAACGTAAATAATTTGTGAAAGAGTGTTCTGTGTGACTAAGTTATCAATTCAGTTTAAGGCATCATGTTTGGCTCCAAGACGAAGCTTTGGTTGTGATTTAAGAAGAGTTTTGGAGGGAGGGGGGGATGGAGGAATGGTAGTTTGGAATGGGGTAATATCCCATGGAGCAGGGAAGTGCCTCTGTTGCCAAACTTGACATAGATCATGTAGATGGTTGATGCGAAAGTCGGTTCTAGTTTTTTCGATCCATCTGGAAGGATGTTTATCAGTGCTGAGGACTTCAGTTGAACTTTATTGACTTAAGACTTAGGGAGATTGAGACAAGTCAGTTCATCTGTCATCATTCCATCATGCAGGAAGAGCATCCAACAAGATAAGCAGACTCTTGGATGTCACTACCGCCCGGCTCCGGCTGGGTTACAAGCATCTTTGGCAGGTTAAATCACCACCACCAGATGTAGACCTAACGAAGTGTAAACTTTGCCAGATGGACTACTGTCACACCTTGCGTCATTATGTACTGGAGTGTGATCAAATTAATGATTTCAGAGACAACTCACTCAGAAATGTTCAAGAAATAGCAAAGTATTTTATCCACAATGGTATATTACAGACCATTCTGGAGAAATACACTCACTTGGCTAATGTTTTTTTTAATGTTCGTCCGGGTCTCGAACCCTGGACCCCAGTGGTGAGGCGTGACTCTCACCACTGGGCTGTAAATAAAACATTAACACGTGTGTGCGTGCGTGCGTGCTTGTGTGTGTGTATATGTTTGTACTCTCGTGTGCATGTGTCTGTGTCCGTGCGTACGCCCTCGTGTGTGTGTATGTGCGCACGCGCTCGTGTACTCACCTAGTTGAGGTTGCAGGGGTTGAATCCAAGTGCGTCCTCGTGTGTGTGTGTGTGTGTGTGTGTGTGTGTGTGTGTGTGTGTGTGTGTGCGCGTGTGTGCGTGTGTGCGTGTGTGCGTGTGTGCGTGTGTGCGTGTGTGCGTGTGTGCGTGTGTGTGTGTGTGTGTGTGTGTGTGTGCGTGTGTGCGTGTGTGCGTGTGTGCGTGTGTGCGTGTGTGTGTGTGTGTGTGTGTGTGTGTGTGTGTGTGTGTGTGTGTGTGCGCGCGCGCTGGTATGGGCGTATGATCCACTTAATATTTGTATTTATAACTCATTACAACTGTGACCGGGTATGAACGTGTCAGTGGCTCATTACTTTGTAATTTGTTCATGATTATAACCATGTATAGGAGTGTAGAGGGTTCATTACCTTTGTAACTTGGCCAGGATTGTGACCAGATCTACCTGGAGTTCATTACCGTTATAACCAGTTCAGCTATCATAACTTTGGGGTCCAGTCCCTGGACCTATTATGTACCTCTATAATCTTTTGACTATCGCCCACACCATGGGTATGGGGTGCATAATGAAGACATTAAGTTATTACAATCAAAACTAAGCGCTAAACCCACGAGGATCATACAGCAATGATGCTGGTAAAAGGTCATAATCATAGGGAGCACTAAACCCATAGGGATCATACAGCGCCTGGAGGGTTCTAAGCTCTCTTGAGTTGGATTATATCGGACTGTCGAGGTTTGTAACCTTGGAAGGAATTTTTAATGCCAGGAAGGGAGGGGGGGGGGAGAGGAGATTATAACACTTATGAAGCATTGTAATCTGTACTGTAATATAATGGGGGATTTATGCCTTAAATCCGTTTAATATTCGCAAAAACAAGAACCAAACCCGCATGGAGTCATACATTGCTTAAGGGGATGCTGGGTTAAAATGTAATTCCAAGGTGTCCCGTAGCTCGATTGCCAGCACACTCAGCTCACACACTCGAGTCCGTGATTTGATCCCCGGTACTGGTGGAAACATTAGGACGTGTTTACTTACGACACTTGTCCATGTTCACTTAGCAGTTAATTAGGTACCTGGGTGTTAGTCGACTGGTATGGGTCGCATCCTGGGACAAAACTGACCTAATGTGCCCGAAATGCTCTGCATAACCAGGGGCTTTCTAGATAGTATATCACTGATGTCAGCAAGGACTGTATACCTTGTACACGATTGCTTGTAGAAATAAAGATTATTATAATGCTCTGGTAGGGCATTATAATAATAATCTTTATATTTAGGTTAGTTTAATATCTTTATTATGCACCCAATCCCTATCATGTGGGCGGTAGTCAAAAGATTACAGAGGTATATTACGGGTCCTGGGACTGGACTCCAAAGTTTTGATAGTTGAACAATTTACAATGGCAATGAACTAGATCTGGTCACAATCATAACCAAGTTATGTAGACAGACACACTACTCTCACAGCCAGGTAAGGCTGAGGGGCAAACAAACCATACCACGGGCGTGGTTTGAACCTGCGGTCAGTCTCAAAACTCCAGACCGTCGCGTTTTGAGACTCTCTGACTGCGGGTTCAAACCCCACCCGTGGTATGGTTTGTTTGCAATCGTATCATTACGATTTCGTGAGTCAAGGCTGAGGGGTCATATAGTATCTGGGGTACTACAGTGGAACCTCGGTAATGCACAGCTCCGTACTCGAACAATTCGGTATTTGAAAGCTTGGTTTGGTAAACAAATCGCTTGGTAGTCGACCGTTTGCTTGGCACTCGACCAAACAACCACGACCTGCCAGAACTTCACTCTAAACTATTTCTTGATTCATAGCATTTTTTGGAGTTTTTTATATTATTTGTATTAATGTTATTTGTATAAATAGTGGAGGGAAGGCGGGGTAGGGGTCGGCCTAAGAAAGGTTGGAGAGAGGGGGTAAAGGAGGTTTTGTGTGCGAGGGGCTTGGACTTCCAGCAAACATGCGTGAGTATGTTAGATAGGAGTGAATGGAGACGAATGTTTTTTAGGACTTGACGTGCTGTTGGAGTGCGAGCAAGGTAATATTTATGAAGGGATTCAGGGAAACCGGCAGGGCAGACTGAGTCCTGGAGATGGGAAGTACAGTGTCTGTACTCTGAAGGGTGTTAATGTTGCAGTTTTATAACTGTAGCGTAAGCACTTTTCTGGCAAGACAGTGATGGAGTGAATAATGAAAGTTTTTCTTTTTTGGGCCACCCTGCCTTGGTGGGAGACGGCCATTGTGTTGAAAAAAATTGTATAAATAAGTCACCATGGGGCCTGAGAGGGTTAGTGATAACAGCCAACCAAAAAGAAAATTGGTTTGGAAAAATTCGTTTTGTACTCGAACAGATCGGCACTCAATCAGCCTTCTGGAACCAATTAAGTTCGAGTGCTTAGGTTTCACTGTATATGACCTGTACAGATCGGGGTAGGTCAGGTTCAGTTACTTGGATTTTGCAGTCATCTCTTCAACCTACCACTACCTGATGCTTCCTTCCTCCACAGGCGGTACCCGCGGGTGGTGTACTCCATGCTTCGTCAGAGTGAGGACGAGCCTGAGGATGTGTTAGGCGAGATCCTCATCAACATTGGACTAGCTGCACCCGAGGACTCGAGGCCACTCACACCGTCTTCCTCAGAGACTTCTGATTCGCCGGATGTGTCTGACCATGAGGTGAGAGTGCGATTATTATAATCAGAAAGAAGCGCTAAACCACAAGGGTTATACAGCGCAGAGAGAGTGCAAGCGAGCGAGCGTTTACCCGCATTTTTATACAAGTTTTTCTTTTGCTTGACTGTTAGTATCGTTTCAGAAAAATTTGTTCTGCAGTTATCCTTTTGAATACCTGATGGGTTTAGCACTAGTGTTGCTGAATATCACTGTTGAAGACCAATGTGGTTTTTCACAAGACAGTGCTGGCATCTTGGACTGGATCTGTTCACAACCTTCAAGGTCAGTCAGTGCCAGAATATTATAACCTCATGTGTTTAGTCCCTCAGGAAATTTTTACATCCCTGTTCCCATGCTTAAAACAGCCTTGAGGCACATCAATCATCAACTTTGGTTGTATTTTCCTCAGTGTTCCAAAACATTTTTTTCCTAGCACCTGCACACTCCCTCCACCCGTTACTGCGAGCCAGTGCTCTTCCTCAGTAAATTTTACGTTAAACAAAAATTTTACACATCTTACCAAGAAAAAAATTGGCTTATGATTTTAGAGATGTTAAAATTTTCGGTATTGCTTAAAACCACACATGTATTATTTTACATATTAAAATGCAGATAATTTAAAAGTATTATGAGACCAATATTTACCTAACCTGTCTGTGAAAACTGTATATACATTTTTTTCAATATTTGTAGTAAGTAATTAATCAGACAAATAATTTTACTGTCACTTGCCAATTTCAGGAGAAAAAGAATTTGGTTTGAAGAAAACTTTGAGCTAATGTCTTTTTTTTGTCTTCAGTATTGCTTAAAATCACACATGTATTAAATAAGTTTATTCAGGTATACACAAATACAGTTACATAGATTATCATACATAGCAGCATATGTATAAAGTACCCAGGATAACCCCAAAAAGTCAGTGACTTATTTCCATTGGGGTTCTTTACTATTTGACATCCGGAGTAAACAAAGGATAATTTTAGCGTACTACACTATATGATTGACTTTTCTTAACCTAACCTTAACAAAAGCTTCACATACAAAGGTTTTTCACTTTGTAAAGTAAAAGGACACAAGTGCAACTAATGTGACATTTATTGTGGCAACGTTTCGCTCTCCAGGAGCTTTATCAAGCCATTACAAACAATACATGGACACAGAGGGTATATAAAGGCTCAGAGTGAGGTGCAATACTAGTGAGGTAACATTTCGATGTTCACTAGTGGTAGTAGTAGTAGTAGTAGTAGTAGTAGTAGTAGTAGTAGTGGTAGTGACAAAAGTAATACAATATGGTAGAGCAATTGTCCAACCTATTTTTATGTTACCCAAGTAATAGCTTTTATATCCTTTTACTCATGTACGAATTAATTGCTCTACCATATTGTATTACTTTTGTCACTACCACTACTACTACTACTACTACTACTACTACTACTACTAGTAGTAGTAGTAGTGAACATCGAAATGTTACCTCACTAGTATTGCACCTCACTCTGAGCCTTTATATACCCTCTGTGTCCATGTATTGTTTGTAATGGCTTGATAAAGCTCCTGGAGAGCGAAACGTTGCCACAATAAATGTCACATTAGTTGCACTTGTGTCCTTTTACTTTACATATTGTCGGTAATTCTACCAACTTTATTGTTTTTTCACTTTGTTGGAAATAATAGAGCAGATAAGTAATTCTGCTGGCTGTAGGCTCACAGCTCTTGTAGACTCACAGCTCTTGTAGGCTCACAGCTCTTGTAGACTCACAGCTCTTGTAGACTCACAGCTCTTGTAGGCTCACAGCTCTTGTAGGCTCACAGCTCTTGTAGGCTCACAGCTCTTGTAGGCTCACAGCTCTTGTGGGCTCACAGCTCTTGTAGACTCACAGCTCTTGTAGGCTCACGGCTCTTGTAGGCTCACGGCTCTTGTAGGCTCACGGCTCTTGTAGGCTCACAGCTCTTGTAGACTCACAGCTCTTGTAGACTCACAGCTCTTGTAGGCTCACAGCTCTTGTAGACTTACAGCTCTTATAGGCTCACAGCTCTTGTCGGCTCGGCTCACAGCTCTTGTAGGCTCACAGCTCTTGTAGGCTCACAGGTCTTGTAGGCTCACAGGTCTTGTAGGCTCACGGCTCTTGTAGGCTCACAGCTCTTGTAGGCTCACAGCTCTTGTAGGCTCACAGCTCTTGTAGGCTCACGGCTCTTGTAGGCTCACAGCTCTTGTAGGCTCACAGCTCTTGTAGGTTCACGGCTCTTGTAGACTCACAGCTCTTGTAGGCTCACAGCTCTTGTAGACTCACAGCTCTTGTAGGCTCACGGCTCTTGTAGACTCACAGCTCTTGTAGGCTCACAGCTCTTGT
Source organism: Cherax quadricarinatus (assembly GCF_038502225.1). NCBI lineage: Eukaryota > Metazoa > Arthropoda > Malacostraca > Decapoda > Parastacidae > Cherax > Cherax quadricarinatus. Next base: position 7,686,651 of record NC_091346.1, read on the forward strand.
AGGCTCACAGCTCTTGTAGGCTCACGGCTCTTGTAGACTCACAGCTCTTGTAGGCTCACGGCTCTTGTAGACTCTCAGCTCTTGTAGGCTCACGGCTCTTGTAGACTCACAGCTCTTGTAGGCTCACAGCTCTTGTAGACTCACAGCTCTTGTAGACTCACAGCTCTTGTAGGCTTACAGCTCTTGTAGACTCACAGCTCTTGTAGACTCACAGCTCTTGTCGGCTCACAGCTCTTGTAGGCTCACAGCTCTTGTAGGCTCACGGCTCTTGTAGACTCACAGCTCTTGTAGGCTCACAGCTTTTGTAGGCTCACAGCTCTTGTATGCTCACGGCTCTTGTAGACTCACAGCTCTTGTAGGCTCACGGCTCTTGTAGACTCTCAGCTCTTGTAGGCTCACGGCTCTTGTAGACTCACAGCTCTTGTAGGCTCACAGCTCTTGTAGACTCACAGCTCTTTTAGACTCACAGCTCTTGTAGGCTTACAGCTCTTGTAGGCTTACAGCTCTTGTAGACTCACAGCTCTTGTAGACTCACAGCTCTTGTCGGCTCACAGCTCTTGTAGGCTCACAGCTCTTGTAGGCTCACAGCTCTTGTAGGCTCACAGCTCTTGTAGGCTCACGGCTCTTGTAGACTCACAGCTCTTGTAGGCTCAAGGCTCTTGTAGGCTCACGGCTCTTGTAGGCTCACGGCTCTTGTAGGCTCACGGCTCTTGTAGGCTCACGGCTCTTGTAGGCTCACGGCTCTTGTAGGCTCACAGCTCTTGTAGGCTCACAGCTCTTGTAGGCTCACGGCTCTTGTAGGCTCACGGCTCTTGTAGGCTCACGGCTCTTGTAGGCTCTCAACTCTTGTAGGCTCTCAGCTCTTGTAGGCTCTCAGCTCATGTAGACCCACAGCTCTTGTAGATTCACAGCTCTTACAGGTTTATAGCTCATGTAGGCTCTCAGCTTTTATATAAACACAATGTTCATCCTATATAAATGTAAAAAAAAAAAAGTGAAGGAGAGGCAGGGTTCCAACATTTGCATACAGTATAACACCTAAACTCAAGTATAGATGAGATACGTTCTTAGATGCATGGTACGGTGTATAACATTCATTGTTTAATGCTTCCCCATGAATAATAAGTTCTTAATAGGTTCAGTGAATGTACAATTGGTAATTAATACAAAATTAGTTGTGCATAAATTTTTGACATTAGGGCTCATTTTGTGTTTCAGCAGCCATAACTTGTTCAATGTTGCTCCGATTTATCATTAAAATTAAGGGAAAGCACTAAACCTGTAGGAGTCTTACATTCCTTTGGGTAATGGATGGCAATCAGGCTTGATCTAAGGAAGGGGAAGACAGGTCCAGTTACTCTCTTAGAGACCCCTCACTGGCAGCAAGGAACCTCCCTTGAGTGGTTCAATTTGGTTAATAATGATACAATATTTAGATGAGGGTAACTACAGAGAAAAGAATTACCATGAAGAATATGCCAGAAAGTGACCAGGGAGAAGAGATTTGGGTATGGAAAAACCTAAACACATTTTGGGTTAAATCTTTTTTTTTTAATTAAGGGTCATATATTGATCCTTTACAAAGTAGATACTGTTGGGTAGTCAAAATATGTTAATTATAAAGTTCACAAATTTCAGGGCTCAACACATCTGTCCTCACTTATATCTACTGTTAATATCAGTGATCTCATGCATATTTACAGGCAATATCCTTATACATATTTGCAATCAGTATCTGTTACTTCATACATATCTACTATCAGTGCCTATGTCCTCGTATGTGTCTACTGTCACTGTCATACACCTGTCAATTCCTGTGACCTCATGCAATCTCTCTCCAACAGGTGAACATCAATGACCTTGATGGGTCGAAGTTCACTACGATTCCTTTAAGGGCAGACGAGGCTGCTAAGAGATTCATGACCCCAGAACCTGATGAGTCAGATGAGGTCAGTTTGCTACATACTGTTCATTGGTTAAGTTTTATGACCCATGGGCAACATTGAGAATTTAGTAGATCTAGACTCACCATGCATTGGATTCTCAAATATCCAAACTATACAGGGCAGAGCTTTGACTGGATACAGAACCATTTAATAACAGTCATCACGGGTTAAGTTTTTTGAGAGGAGTGAGGGCTAGGTTGGTGAACACATTTTCAAATAGAGCATATTATTTCAGTCGATCTAAACAGTTTAAAATTCCATATTACTTGCCCAGGTTGTACCAGTCAGCCTCGTCACGTCTACACCAAATGACCATATATCACAAAAGATTAATATATTTAAATAACAGAAAATATAATACAAAACAGTGAGGCGAGATGAGTGAATTATATCTATTATGGTGCAGCTGAGTTCCTCTTCTCCAGCAGTATCTCATTATGAGCCCATTGTGTATAGCAATATTTTCCCTATGAGTAAAGTGAGACCCCATAACCTCAGAGGAGAGACTAAGAGTAAGATGTGCAACAGTTGGGTATCTATATTGTCAAAATGTTGTGCCTACTCAGCAGGCTGTCTCAGTGGAAGAGGTGACTTACCAGCAAATATTGCGGGGTAAGATAAGATAAGATTTCGTTCGGATTTTTAACCCCGGAGGGTTAGCCACCCAGGATAACCTAAGAAGGTCAGTGCGTCATCGAGGACTGTCTAACTTATTTCCATTGGGGTCCTTAATCTTGCCCCCCAGGATGCGACCCACACCAGTCGACTAACACCCAGGTACCTATTTGCTGCTAGGTGAACAGGACAACAGGTGTAAGGAAACATGTCGAATGTTTCCACCCGCCGGGAATCGAACCCGGGCCCTCCGTGTGTGAAGCGGGAGCTTTAGCCACCAGGCCACCGGGCATAAAAATAAAGGTACTCGGCTTTTGCATGCATCTTACTCACCCACCTGTTAGTATTGTGTATCATTCAGTGAGATTATATAAGATTTGATTATTATAATCAAGGGGGGAGCGCTAAACACGTAGGATTATACAGCGCCTGTGGGGGGGATGGAAGGTATTCAGACTTAATTCAGGGAACTGGGGCACAGTTCCAGTTCCCTAGATCAAGAACCCCTCACCAGCATCAAGGAACCTTCCTTGGGAGGACATATAAGGTTTGAGAAAAGCTTTCTTCTTAATCCATTCTTGCATATAAGAAACAGTATAGAGGTAAAGGCATAATACTGACAGGTATGGATATAAAGTCAATATTCAGAACAAGCATTTTGCTCAAAGTTAACCAAACGTCATGTAAAGAATACTTTTTTACATGTACTGTATCCATGGAGAGTGAGGTGCGAATTATACACTAGGTACTGATGTGGGTAGTGGAGCAATGTAGTCAGCCCACTGGTCTATTATTTAGGTTTGAACTGTTGTTGGATTATTGGTCATGCAAGATAATGTGTGCCAAGGAAATTGATAGGATTAAAGCACCCTGGTTCTGATCAGTAGTCTCTTGTGCCAATGATCTGTGATTCCAGGTGCCATCTCGATCTGTTCCCTTCTTTAATAATGAAATCGACATTTTTCAGTGCCATAAGGTGTGTACTCACCTAATTGTGGTTGCAGAGGTCGAGACTCGGCTCCTGGCCCCGCCTCTTCACCAATCGCTACTAGGTCCTCTCTCTGCTTCCTGAGCTTTTTCATACCTCGTCTTAAAGCTATATATGGTTCCTGCCTCCACTACGTCACTTGCTAGGCTATTCCACTTCCTGATGATTCTGTGATTGAGGAAATACTTCCTAACATCCCTGTGACTCGTCTGAGTCTTCAACTTCTAATTGTGACCCCTTGTTTCTGTGTCCCCTCTCTGGAACATCCTCTGTCCACCTTATCTATTCCACGCAGTATTTTGTATGTCGTTATCATGTCTCCCCTGACCCTTCTGTCCTCCAGTGTCATCAATCCGATTTCCCTCAACCTTTCATTGGACATTACCCTGAGCTCCGGAACTAGCCTTGTTGCAAACCTTGGTACTTTCTCTAACTTCTTGACTTGCTTGACCAGGTGTGGGTTCCAAACAGGTGCTGCATACTCGAGTATGGGCCTGACGTACACAGTGTACAGTGTCTTGAACGATTCCTTACTAAGGTATCGGAATGTTATTTTCAGGTTTGCCAGGCACATATATGCTGCAGCAGTTATCTGGTTGATGTGTGCCTCCAGAGACGTGCTCGTTGTTATGGTCACCACAAGATCTTTCTCCTTGAGTGAGGTTTGCAGTCTTTGTCAACCTAGCCTATACTCTGTCTGCAGTCTTCTTTGCCCTTCCCCAATCTTCATGACTTTGCATTTGGCAGGGTTGAATTCAAGAAGCTGGACCACGTATCCAGTCTGTCCAGGTCTCTTTGTAGTCCTGCCTGATCCTCATCTGATTTAATTCTTCTCATCAATTTCACATCTGCGAACAGGGACACTTCAGAGTCTGTCCCTTCCATCATGTCATTCACATATATCAAAAATAGCATTGACCCTAGAACTTATCCCTGTGGGACCCCGCTCATCACAGGTGCCAACTGTGATCCGTCTTCACGTACCATGACTCGTTGCCTCCCTGTCAGGTATTCTCTGATCCATTGCAGTGCCCTTCCTGTTATATGTGCCTGATCCTCCAGCTTCTGCATTCTCTTGTGAGGAACTGTGTCGAAGGCCTTCCTGCAGTCCAGGAAAATGCAATCAACCCACCCCTCTCTCTCGTGTCTTACTTCTGTTACCTTGTCATAAAACTCCAAAAGGTTTGTGACACAGGATTTGCCTTCCGTGAATCCGTGCTGGTTGTCATTTATAATCTTGTTCTGTTCCAGGTGCTCCACCACTCTCCTTCTGATAATCTCCTTGGATTTGCATACTGTACACGTCAGAGACACTGGTCTGTAGTTTAGTGCCTCATTTCTGTCTTTCTTAAAAACAGGGACTACATTTGCTGTCTTCCATACCTCAGGTAGTTGCCCGGTTTCAAGGGATGTATTGAAGATTGTGGTTAGTGGCACGTACAGCATCTCTGCTCCTTTTCTAAGGACCCACGGGAAGATGTTGTCTGGTCCCATTGCCTTTGAGGTATCAAGGTCACTTAGCAGCTTCTGCACTTCCTCCTCCATTGTATGTCATAAGAGCATAAGAACATAAGAAAGAACACTGCAACAGGCCTACTGACCCATGTGGAGCAGGTCTGTGTTGACCCCCCCTGGATAAGCCCAATGACTCACCCAGTCTGGTCACCTCCACTCAAGGATGGAGCATGGCACCAGACCCAGCAGCACAAGCTAGTCAGGTCCAACTCAAACCCACTCATGTATTTATCTAACCTATTTTTAAAACTACACAACGTTTTAGCCTGAATAACTGTACTCGAGAGTTTGTTCCACTCGTCCACGACTCTATTACCAAACCAGTGCTTTCCTATATCCTTCCTGAATCTGAATTTTTCCAACTTGAAACCATTGCTGCGAGTCCTGTCTTGGCTGGAAATTTTCAGCACACTATTTACATCCCTTTTATTTATTCCTGTTTTCCACTTATACACTTCGATCATATCCCCCCTAATTCTACGCCTTTCGAGAGAGTGCAGATTCAGGGCCCTCAGTCTATCCTCATAGGGAAGATTTCTGATACATGGGATCATCTTTGTCATCCTCCTCTGTACGTTTTCCAGAGCATTTATATCCATTCTGTAATACGGTGACCAGAACTGAGCAGCATAGTCTAAATGAGGCCTAACCAAGGATATATAGAGTTGAAGAACAACCTGAGGACTTCTATTATTTATACTTCTAGATATGAAGCCAAGAATTCTGTTAGCTTTATTGCAAACACTAATTCACTGTTGTCTTGGTTTTAGATTACTGCTAACCAGAACTCCTAAATCCTTTTCGCAATCAGTAGTATTAAGATCTACATTATTTAGTTTATATGTGGCATGGAAATTTAACTGTCCAACATTTAGAACTTTGCATTTGTCAATATTAAACTGCATCTGCCACTTCTCCAACCATTGCATCAGTCTATTCAAATCATCCTGAAGTGCTCTAGTATCCTCAGTAGAATGAATTGGACGGCCTATTTTGGTATCATCAGCAAATTTGCTTATGCCGCTATTTATTCCCTCATCTATGTCGTTTATGTAAATTGTGAACAACAACATGCCCAACACTGACCCCTGAGGAGCATCGCTTGTGACGTGCCCCCATTCTGATTTCTCCCCATTTATGCAAACTCTCTGTTGCCTATTTTTCAGCCATGCCTCTACCCAGGAAAAATTTTTTCCTATTCCGTGTGCCTTAAGTTTTCTCAGTAGCCTCTGGTGTGGAACTCTATCGAAAGCCTTACTGAAGTCCATATACACAATATCATATTCATTACTATGATCTACCTCCTCAAATACCTTAGTGAAAAAAGTTAGTAAATTTGTAAGACAGGAACGCCCCTTTTTAAAACCGTGTTGAGATTCATTAATCAGTCTGTGCCTGTGAAGATGGCTACGAATTGCTTCAGCATTTATTGATTCCATAAATTTTCCCACTATGGAGGTAAGGCTTATTGGTCTATAGTTCGAAGCCAAGGACCTGTCACCTGCCTTGTAAATAGGTATTACATTTGCCATTTTCCACTTATCAGGCACTATGCCAGTTTGTAGTGATATGTTAAAAAGATTAGCCAAAGGTATGCTAAGTTCCTCTTTACATTCCTTTAACTCCCTTGCAAACAGTTCATCAGGGCCTGGGGATTTGTTAGGTTTTAGTTTCTCTATTTGTCTGAGGACCATGTCACTAGTTACCGCAATCGTACATAGTTTATTCCTGTTCTACATAATCCATTTCAGGAATATTGCTAGTATTTTCCTGGGTGAAAACTGAGAGGAAGTAGGTACTGAGAATTTCACACATATCCTTATCACTATCAGTGATCTGACCAGAGTTACTCTTAAGTGGGCCAATCTTGTCCCTAATCTTACTTCTGTATACCTGAAAGAACCCTTTTGGGTTAGTCTTTAAATCCCTTGCAACCTTAGCCTCATAATCCCTTTTTGCTTTTCTTATTCCTTTCTTTATTTCTCTCTTTAATTGAATATATTGATTTCTTAACTGCCCATCCCTTCTTTTGATACGCCTATATATGCCTCTCTTTTGACCAATGAGATGTTTTAATCTATTGTTCATTCATTTGGGATCATTTTTGTTAGAACTAATTTCCCTACTCGGAAGAAAAGTTGTCTGGGCAGCTAGAACTATGCTCTGACGTCATATTGGCAACCAAGATCACCTACCTGACCCATAGTCAGGATATCCCAATTTAGCCCACCCAGGTAATTTTTCAGTCCCGTGAAGTCATCCAACACTTGTTGGTATATTCCCTGTTGATGTTCCCAGAGCCCTTCCTGTCTCTACTGTAAATACTTCCTTAAATCTCCTGTTGAGCTCCACACATACCTCATGATCGTTTCTTGCGAGTTCCCCACCTTCTGTCCTTAGCCTGATCACCTGGTCTTTGTCTTCCTCCTGATGTGGCTATATAGCAGTTTCATGTCAGACTTGACTTTCGATACTATGTTATTTTCACACTGTCGCTGGGCCTCCCTCCTTACCTGTGCATACTGGTTCCTGGCTCTTCGAATAATTTCCTTATTTTTCTGTGTTCTTTGCCTTCTGTACTTTTTCCATTCTCTAGTGCACTTAGTTTTTGCCTGCTTACACCGTCGGGTAAACCAGGGGTTCGTTCTGGTATTCCCATTATTTCTGTTGCCCTTGGGAACCAATCTTTCCTCTGCCTCCTTGCATTTTGTTGTTAGGTATTCCATCATTTTGTTTACTGACTTTCCTACCATTTCTCTGTCCCACTGAACCTCCTACAGGAAGTTCCTCAAACCTGTGTAGTCCCCTCTTTTATAGTCTGGCTTTTCCCATTCAACTCCTGTTACTCTCTCCACTTGTAACTCTATATATTCAAAGCACAGAACCATGTGGTCACTAGCTCCTAGGGGACTCTCATATGTGATGTCCTCAATGTCTGAACTGCTCAGGGTGAACACAAGGTCCAGTCTTGCTGGTTCATTCTCCCCTCTCTCTCTGGTAGTGTCCTTAACATGTTGGTGCATAGGGTTTTCCAGTACCACATCCATCATCTTGGCTATCCATGTTTTGGGACCCCAGTGTGGCTCCAGGTTTTTCCAATCGATCTCCCTGTGGTTGAAATTGCCCATAACCAGTAACTTTGCTCTGCTCGAGTGAGCTCTTCTTGCCATCTCAGCCAGTGTGTCCACCATTGCTCTCTTCATTTTCCTCTCTTGGCTTCCTGCAGTTCTGTGGTGGATTATACATCACTGCAATGATTACTTTGTGCTTCCCAGACTGAAGTGTACCTACTATGTATTCCCTTTCTCCAATCTCATCCATGCCTCCCATTTCCTCATATTTCCATCGGTTTTAACGAGCAGTGCAACCCCTCCTCCCCCTCTGCTCCTTCTATCTTTCCTCAGGATCTGATATCCTGGTGGGAAGATTGCATCTGTAATTATCTCAGTGAGTTTCGTTTCTGTAACTGCCATGATGTCTGGGGACTTCTCATTGATTCTTTTGTGCCACTCCTCATATTTATTCGTTAATCCATCCGCATTCATGTACCAAACCTTCAACTTCTGTTCTAAAACTGTGGTCCTGGGAGAATATTAGGGTTGGGAGTGCAGGAGCCCTGGCAGGGGCCTATGGGGGGGTTGTGGTGAGGGTGGGGGCAGAGTTCAAATAGGGGGGTTGCTGTAGGGGTGTGGTTCATGGTGTGGGGGGTGGGGGCAGAGGGATCAGTGTGTGATTGTTGGTTTAGATTGTTCAGTTGCCTTGGGGTTGTGGTGGTTGGAGTCCTTCTGCAGGTGTCTCTGGGGGTGTGTTTGCCCTTCCACCTGTGCCTGGGTTATTCTGCTTTTCTGTGTCATTTCCTTTCGTTTTTGCATTCTCTTTCAGTATCATCATTTCCTGTTGTGTTCTGTCTCAATTGAGGTACACTGTAACTCCAGTTTCTCTCTCAGGATCATGGTTTGAGTTGATTCTGCCTTGAAAATTACTTTGAGAGACCGTTTCCTTCTTGCGAACCACCCAATTCTCTGAAAATTTGTCACCTGGGTCATGTCGCCCTCGCCTATCACCTTAATGATACCTTCAATCGCTTTTTTCTCCTCCTGTTTTCTTTCATCATAGGTTTTCCCTTTGGCTTCCTGGAGCCCATAGACAAAAACTGATCTCTCCCTTTCTTCCTCCCACTGTCTCTCCCATTACATCCTCTGAGGTGTTTTAGTTCCTTCCCTTGGTGCATTCCTTCCTTCAATCCCTTCCCTAGCTGAGGCCCCTATGCTCATTGGTCTGTCTTTCCTGCTCAGCTGTTCCTGGCCCCTGCAAGTGTCTTATAGAGTCCCTGCATACATCCTAGCTCCTTCAATGTCTTCCGACCTCTCATTTGGTCCTAATGTGCTCCCTGACTTTGTCTTGGCCCCATGTGGGTCTGACAGGACCTTTCAATACAGTGTAGCTTCCTTGCTCCCTCCAGTCCCCTTGTCTGTGTCTGATCTAGAAGTTCCTATTGTTATGTCTGTATTATTTTTTTTTTAGGCTGTTTCAGATTTCTCAGTTCCTCTTCTAAGTGTTGCATCTCAGCTTCTGCTACTATGGCATGTTGCTCCCATGTTGCAGCTAACCTCTCCATCTTCCTTCCAAGCTCTTCTAACTTCCTTTCCCAGCCTTCCTCTCTTTTTTTGAGCTCTGCCTCCCAATCCTCCTTCCCAGATTCGTCCATCAGACCCTTGGCTCTTGGCCTTGTTCTTGGTTGCCCCATTGTACCATAGAACAAAGCTTATTTATTTTTAGAGTGGGTGTTTGTATGAGGATGGGTGTTGTAGGGAGGGGAAAGGGGAGGGAGGCAGGGCAGGGGGAAGGAGGATGTGTGGTGGGAGGGGGGCAGCATCTAAGAGTTTTAGGGGTTGCAATAGGGTATAGGGAGGGAGGAGAAAGGGAGTGTGGGAGAGGTTAGGGGGAGAGAGAGGGGGGAGAAAGACTGGGGAGAGGGAAGATAGAAGGGGGAGAGAGAGAGGGGCAAGAGTGATAGGATGGGGGATAGGAGAGGGGAAAGGGACAGAGTGGCCAAGAGAGTGGGTAGTGAGAGTTGTGAGGGGGAGAAGGATGAATGACGCATGCATTGTTATCAGCCTTAAATGTATACTGGTATACAAAACTAGGGATGCCAAGTCCATGATAACACTCTTCAGGTCGCTTGTTCTATCTAGGCTGGAATATTGCTGCACACTAACAGTACCTTTCAAGGCAGGTGAAATTGCTGACCTAGAAAATGTAGAGAGAACCTTCACGGCGTGCATAACAGAGATAAAACACCTCAATTACTGGGAGCGCTTGAATTTCCTGAACCTGTACTCCCTGGAACGCAGGTGGGAGAGATACATGATTATATACACCTGGAAAATCCTAGAGGGACTAGTACCGAACTTGCACACGAAAATCACTCACAACAAAAGCAAAAAGACTCGGCAGACAATGCAACATCCCCCCAATGAAAAGCAGGGGTGTCACTAGCACGTTAAGAGACAATACAATAAGTGTCAGGGGCCCGAGACTATTCAACTGCCTCCCAGCATACATAAGGGGGATTACCAATAGACCCCTGGCTGTCTTCAAGCAGGCACTGGACAAACACCTAAAGTCGGTACCTGACCAGCCGGGTTGTGGCTCATACGTTGGATTGCGTGCAGCCAGCAGTAACAGCCTGGTTGATCAGGCTCTGATCCACCAGGAGGCCTGGTCACAGACCGGGCCGTGGGGGCATTGACCCCCGGACTCTCTCCAGGTAAACTGGTGTTTAATTCTGGTATCTCAGCTCCATGATGGTTTCTCCTATGTACAGTACTGTTCATCACAGCAGAAGTGTTGGTGTATACACCAACACTTCTGCTGTTTGGTTTTGTGAATTCAAATCTGGTAAGATCATGAATGGTTTTTGATGAGATTACTGCTGTGTAGAAACACTTTTCTTTAATGACTTCATGGGTAGATCTACAGTGTTACCTATTGGAAAAAATAAGGAAAATATATGAGAATTTCTGAGACATCTGTAGTTTTGGACAAATTATAATCAAAACAAAGCACTAAACCCTCAAGGGTTGTACAGGCGCTGGATGGACATTATAACTGAAATTGTAGTACTGAATTGTTAATGGTGGCATATTCTTCTTCCAAAATTTATTAAAGGGAACATACTAAATAGAACCAGGATACTTTCAACGTAGCAAAACCCTTGGCACATATTAATTTTGCATGGGAAACAGCCGACCTATTGTACAACAGTTCAATAGGGAGAAGCGAAAGAGAAAGTGAGAAGCAAATGATAGGGAGAAGCGAGAGAGAGAGGATTATTATAATGAAGCGCTAAACCACAAGGGCTATACAGCACTGCAGGGCAGGAAGGAAGCAAGGGTATCAGGTGGCAAAAGGGAGATGGATGAGTAATAGGTTACGGAGAACAGCGGGGCAGTGGATAGTGAAAGGGTAGAGGGTAGCAAGAGATTGAGGTAGAAAGGGCTGAGGGAAGTGCGAAAGGTATCAGAGTTTGTGGAGTAAATCAGTCATTGTCAAGAAGTCAATGAGAGAGTCAGGATTAGAGGAGGGTCCATCAGCAAGAAGGGAAGGTAAAGAGAGAGTAGTAGAGCAGAGATGACGTTGGAGGTAAATTCTGCATGCTCGTTGATAGAGAGGGCAGTCTAACAGAATGTGGCTAATTGATACTTGAACTTGACACTTCTCAGCGAGAGGAACAGGGTGCCTCTCCATGAGATACCCATGAGTAAGACGAGTGTGGCCAATGCGAAGGCGGGAGAGAGTAGTCTCCCAACCTCGGCACTGATGACAAGAAGACGGCCAGTAACCTATGCTCGGTTTAATAGAATGAAGTTTGTTACTGAGTAGAGTTGACCAACGTTGTTGCCAACGGGTGTGAAGGTGGGTAGCTATTACAGCAAAATAGTCCAGAAATGGAACACCTCTATATGACATTGGTAGGTCATGTACTGCTGACCGCTCAGCAGTGTCTGCCTGTTCATTGCCCTGTACGTCAACATGACCAGGGACCCAACAAAAAACAATATCTTTATGCTTGGTAGAGATACGGTAGTAGCCAAAGTTGGATGCGGAGAACTAAGGGGTGAGGTGTATCAAATTTCCGTATAGCCTGTAGAGCACTAAGGGAATCTGAGACAACCACAAATGATGACACAGGCATAGATGCGATACAAATAAGTGCTGCAAGAATGGCATACAATTCAGCAGTAAAAATGCTAGCCGAAGATAGTAAATGCCCTCGCACGACGCTGTCCGGAAACACTGCTGCAAATCTGATGCCGTCAGAAGACTTAGAGCCATCTGTGTACACTGCGATGGCATGAGAATGAGAGTGGAAGTGGTCAAGAAAAAGAGAGCGGGAAGCCACCATAGGCAGTTGGGCTTTCGAGAAAGGGAGTGAGAAAGAACAGGTCTGAACAGCTGGAATTTCCCAGGGGGGTAGGGAAAAGCGAGATGCTACATGAACATATAAAGGTTGTAACTGAAGGGGCTGTATAGTCCTTGTGGCTTAGCGCTTCTTTTTTGATTATAATAATAATGTAACTGAAGGGAAGACGAACGAATGTAGGCGAAGAGAGAAGGGGCGGAGTAAACAGGGGCGGCGAGCAAATAATGTCTACTAATATCAGTGACCATTCTATAAATGGAAGGATTGTGGAGATTGTGAGAGCGTACATAGTAGCGAAGGCAATGGGCATCACTGCGATCAGACAAGGATGGAATATTTGCTTCTGCATAGAGGCTCTCAACAGGGGAAGAGCGAAAAGCACCAAGGCATAAACGTAATCCTTGGTGATGGATGGGGTTAAGGCTAGAGTAGCAGGAGAGGCTGCTGAATAGATCTGGTCACCATAATCGAGTTTCGATAAAATGAGGGCTGAATGTAGGCGAAGTAGAGTTCGACGATCAGCTCCCCATGAAAGATGAGCAAGGGTTTTAAGAAGGTTCAGCTGGCTGTGACAAGTTACCTTCAGAGAGGTAATGTGAGGTTTCCAGGGTAACCTACGGTCAAAGAGAAGGCCTAGAAACCTGATTGTATCACGTTCAGGGATATGGGAGCCATAGAGGTACAAAGGATGATCGGAGATGACAGAGCATCTAGTGAAAGTAATTTGGTGAGTTTTGGTACTGGAAAATTTAAACCCTTGTGTGGTGGCCCAATTGGAAACACAGTCGACTGCATGCTGGAGAGAAACTGTAATGAGATGACAGTCAGTGCCTGCACAAGCAAAGAGAGGAGAGAGGAGAGAGAAGCAAGAGAGAGGGAGTAGCAAGAGATGCAAGTTCCTGATCCAGCAAGAGACCCTCCTTGGCTAGCTGCAAGAACTGTGTCAAAACTGTCAGAGGTGACAATAAGGCAGGAGGAGCTGCATTTCCTTCTTAAATCTCTTAACCAAGAAAAAGCTGTGGATCCAGATAAGTTGAGCCCAAGATTGCTGAGAAGATGTGCAGACCAGCTAGCAGCACCTCTAACTTGCATCTTTTCAGCACTGCCTAGTACAGGATAAATGACCTTCTCTGTAGAGATAGGCAAATGTAGTCCCTGTTCACAAAAAGAAAAGCAGAGCAGAAATCAGCAACTACAGACCAGTGTCACTCCTGTCAATCACTGGCAAGATCCTTGATACAATAATCTCAAGACAAATGACAGTTTTTTGACTACCACTCACTACTTTGTGACTGCCCCTTGTGGTTTAGTGCTTTTTTTATTATAATTTGTGACCGTCAGTATGCTGATCTGTTGTTAAACCTCTCTACTAAATGGCACCGGTCACTAGATGAATCCAAAGTCAGCTGTGTGGTAGCACTAGACAGTGCTGGTGCTTTCGACTGAGTGTGGTACCAGGGCCTCTTGGCAAAACTGCAAACACTGGAAATTGCAGGCTCTACACTATGTCTCCTCGGTGATTATCTTCATGGTAGATCTCTAAGGGTAGTTCTCAATGGAACAGAATCAACAAGACATCCTATTGGGGCGTTTCACAAGTGTGCTGGGACCATTGTTATGGAATGTCTACTTCAGTGATCACCTTCATCTCATCCCAGAATCCCATGCATATGCAGACGACTGTACTCTGACATTCACTTATCCAAGAGAAGAACTGCCAGGTGCTCTAAGCTACATCAAGCACCGGCTAAGAGCTATGTCAGCTTGGGGAAACAGGTGGCAAGTAACATTTGCACCTGAGAAAACACAAATGATGGCCTCTAGGCACCATGATGGTAATGCCAGTGCAGTAGTATGAATGGGAGGGTGTTGGTACTTGGCGGAGAAGTTGATATCTTTGGGGTGAAATTTGACTCCAAACTGACCATGAAGAACCACGTTGTAAATCTTGCAAACACGGCAGCCAGGAAGCTTACAGCACTTCGCCGTATCTCGCATCTGCTTGACAGTAGGGGTTGCAAGATTCTGTATGAGGCACAAGTATGCTCACACCTTGAGCATACTCCACTTTGTTGGTTTGCCTGCCCCCCCCCCTCTCATCTGCGACTGCTTGACAGAGTAGAGAACAGAGCAAGACGTCTCATCTCTCGCCTGGACCCATCCTGGATACATCTGTTATTCCAGCAGAACCTTCAACACAGGAGGGATGTGGGTGACCTTACTGTTATGTACAAGGCCAATATTGTCAAACTACCACACTTGGATCCACTTCGAGGACAGCATGAAGTAAGCTTCTGTACCACAAGGGCAGAAAGCAGCAACTTCACTCTGGCTGTACACTTCTCCAGAACATCACTTCATCTGAAATCATTTATCCCCAGGATGACTCGAGTCAGGAACACATTCGTACAGCATTGTGATGTCAACGAGATAGTTGATCAAATGAAAATGCTGGCCCACAGATGGCTCCAACTTCATCCTGTTCCCCACTTGTATGTTTCATAACAATAAAAATGCTTTCAAATGAGCTGATGTAGGTAACAGCTCTTAGCTTGTCAATAAAATTAGGAATACTTAACTTGTAAATAGCTTGTCAGTAAAGCTAGGGATCCTTAACCTAACTTTGTCAAACTCTGTAAAAAAAAAGGGGGAGAGAGAGAGAGAGAGAGAGAGAGAGCACGAGAGAGAGAGAGCGCGAGAGAGAGCGCGAGAAAGAGTGCGAGAGAGAGCGCGAGAGAGAGTGCGAGAGAGAGAGAGAGCGCGCGCGCGAGCGAGAGCGAGCTAGCTAGCTGCACCAAAGTACGAACAGCAAGGACACATCTGTCAGAACTGTACAGGGGTGTGATAGAGGACGTGGAGGAGGAAGATGACATTTACAGTCGTCTCACCTTCCACCAACACAGTCCCAGTCCTGGTAGTCAGTAAATGTAGGGCTGATAGTGCTGTCCTGGGAGACAGTAATGGTGACCTGGAGTTTAACTGGAGAGAGTTCCGGGGGTCAACGCCCCCGCGGCCCGGTCTGTGACCAGGCCTCCTGGTGGATCAGAGCCTGATCAACCAGGCTGTTGCTGCTGGTTGCACGCAAACCAACGTATGAGCCACAGCCCGGCTGATCAGGAACTGACTTTAGGTGCTTGTCCAGTGCCAGCTTGAAGACTGCCAGGGGTCTGTTGGTAATCCCCCTTATGTGTGCTGGGAGGCAGTTGAACAGTCTCGGGCCCCTGACACTTATTGTATGGTCTCTTAACGTGCTAGTGACACCCCTGCTTTTCATTGGGGGGATGGTGCATCGTCTGCCAAGTCGTTTGCTTTCGTAGTGAGTGATTTTCGTGTGCAAGTTCGGTACTAGTCCCTCTAGGGTTTTCCAGGTGTATATAATCATGTATCTCTCCCTCCTGCGTTCCAGGGAATACAGGTTTAGGAACCTCAAGCGCTCCCAATAATTGAGGTGTTTTATCTCCGTTATGCGCGCCGTGAAAGTTCTCTGTACATTTTCTAGGTCGGCAATTTCACCTGCCTTGAAAGGTGCTGTTAGTGTGCAGCAATATTCCAGCCTAGATAGAACAAGTGACCTGAAGAGTGTCATCATGGGCTTGGCCTCCCTAGTTTTGAAGGTTCTCATTATCCATCCTGTCATTTTTCTAGCAGATGCGATTGATACAATGTTATGGTCCTTGAAGGTGAGATCCTCCGACATGATCACTCCCAGGTCTTTGACGTTGGTGTTTCGCTCTATTTTGTGGCCAGAATTTGTTTTGTACTCTGATGAAGATTTAATTTCCTCATGTTTACCATATCTGAGTAATTGAAATTTCTCATCGTTGAACTTCATATTGTTTTCTGCAGCCCACTGAAAGATTTGGTTGATGTCCGCCTGGAGCTTTGCAGTGTCTGCAATGGAAGACACTGTCATGCAGATTCGGGTGTCATCTGCAAAGGAAGACACGGTGCTGTGGCTGACATCCTTGTCTATGTCGGATATGAGGATGAGGAACAAGATGGGAGCGAGTACTGTGCCTTGTGGAACAGAGCTTTTCACCGTAGCTGCCTCGGAGTTTACTCTGTTGACGACTACTCTCTGTGTTCTGTTAGTGAGGAAATTATAGATCCATCGACCGACTTTTCCTGTTATTCCTTTAGCACGCATTTTGTGCGCTATTGCGCCATGGTCACACTTGTCGAAGGCTTTTGCAAAGTCTGTATATATTACATCTGCATTCTTTTTGTCTTCTAGTGCATTTAGGACCTTGTCGTAGTGATCCAATAGTTGAGACAGACAGGAGCGACCTGTTCTAAACCCATGTTGCCCTGGGTTGTGTAACTGATGGGTTTCTAGATGGGTGGTGATCTTGCTTCTTAGGACCCTTTCAAAGATTTTTATGATATGGGATGTTAGTGCTATTGCTCTGTAGTTCTTTGCTGTTGCTTTACTGCCCCCTTTGTGGAGTGGGGCTATGTCTGTTGTTTTTAGTAACTGTGGGACGACCCCCGTGTCCATGCTCCCTCTCCATAGGATGGAAAAGGCTCGTGATAGGGGCTTCTTGCAGTTCTTGATGAACACAGAGTTCCATGAGTCTGGCCCTGGGGCAGAGTGCATGGGCATGTCATTTATCGCCTGTTCGAAGTAATTTGGCGTCAGGATAACATCGGATAGGCTTGTGTTAATCAAATTTTGTGGCTCTCTCATAAAAAATTAATTTTGATCTTCGACTCTCAGTCTGGTTAGCGGCTTGCTAAAAACTGAGTCATATTGGGACTTGAGTAGCTCACTCATTTCCTTGCTGCCATCTGTGTAGGACCCATCTTGTTTAAGTAGGGGCCCAATACTGGACGTTGTTCTCGATTTTGATTTGGCATAGGAGAAGAAATACTTTGGGTTTCTTTCGATTTCATTTATGGCTTTTAGTTCTTCCCGTGATTCCTGACTCCTAAAGGATTCTTTTAGCTTAAGTTCGATGCTTGCTATTTCTCTGACCAGTGTCTCCCTACGCATTTCAGATATATTGACCTCTTTTAGCCGCTCTTGTTATTCTTTTCCGTCGCCTGTGAAGGGAGCGCCTGTCTCTTTCTATTTTACATCTACTCCTCCTTTTTCCTAGAGGAATAAGCCTTGTGCATACATCGAGTGCCACCGAGTTAATCTGTTCTAGGCATAAGTTGGAGTCTGTGTTGCTTAGTATATCTTCCCAGCTTATATCGGTTAGGACTTGGTTTACTTGGTCCCACTTTATGTTTTTGTTATTGAAGTTGAATTTGGTGAATGCTCCCTCGTGAAGCTGGAGGTGCTGTCCTGGGAGACAGTAATGGTGAAGCTGGAGGTGCTGTCCTGGGAGACAGTAATGGGGAAGCTGGAGATGCTGTCCTGGGAGACAGTAATGGTGAAGCTGGAGATTTTGTCCAGGTAGTCGGGAATTATACGCAGGAAGGAATACATATAAATGACCTCATAGGGGACAGGAGCCATAGTAGGGAAACAAGTGTAGTCAAAGATAAGATAAAACCAATATTGCAAACTAGAAATACCGCAGGAAATAGCAAACAAGAGGACTCCACTAGCAATAGTGAGGATATATTACCAAAAACAACTGGTGGGAGCTCCATTGTTGGTGCTAGGGAGGATAGAAGTAAGACAGGGAAACATGCACCAACAGGGAATACAGTCACAGAAACCCAAGGCAAACGAAAACCAAGCCTGTGCCCATACTATGCACTTGGTATCTGCTGGCATGGGAAATCTGGAAAAACAGATGGGACGTGCAACTATGACCACCCTAGAGAATGCCATGCCCATATGACAGCAGGAAAATGCAAACTCCCTTCCTGTAAACTTTTTCACCCTGAACTGTGTACCTCTTCAGTACAGGAAAGACTGTGCTATAACTTAAATTGCCAAGCATACCATCTAAAGGGGACAAAAAGATACAAAACATCCAGGCCATGGAAAAACCTGGGTAGCCACAGCCACTCAAGAGGGAGAGGTTTTTTAGTGCCAGGAAGGAAAAAAAAACTGGCAGGAAATGGCAGAAATCGTACACCAAATCCAGTCATTCCTGGAGTGGAACCACAGTCGATGGCCTCCACTCCAAACCAACAGATACAGATACTAATGCCGGAAAAAAAATCCCCCCCTCAGTACCAACAATACCACCAGTCCGATAACATTCTTCTTTGCAAATATACAAGGTCTAAAGCCAGCAACAAACAACAAAATACCTTTCATCCGTGGACTGCTTGCAGAGGCAAAGGCAATGTTCGCGGCTTTCACTGAGACCCACATAAAGGATCACTTGGACAACGAAATATGGATCCCAGGTTACAACCTATACAGATGTGACAGAGTGAACAGGCAAAAGGGGGAGGGGTTGGCCTGTACATTGCAGAGTCACTTGTTTGCACAGAACTGCTTAATGCCTCAAATGATGTAGTGGAAGTTTTAGCAGTAAAGGTCGAGAACCAAAACCTAGTCATTGTGATAGTCTACAAGCCTCCGGATGCAACATCCCAGCAATTCCAGGAACAGCTGTTAAAAATTGACCACTGTCTGGAAAATCTTCCAGCTCCTGCACCCAACATCTTGCTCCTGGGGGATTTCAACTTAAGGCACCTAAAATGGAGGAATAGAGCAAATAATATTGTTGCAGTAATAACACCAGGAGGCAGCTCGGATGAAAACTCACACTCACAGGAGCTTTTAAATCTCTGCACAAAATTCAATTTAAACCAGCAAATAATAGAGCCTACTAGACTGGAGAATACACTAGACCTCATCTTCACTAACAATGATGATCTGATAAGAAATGTCACCATATCAAAAACAATATACTCAGATCACAACATAATTGAGGTTCAGACATGTATGCGAGGAGCCCCAGACCGACATAATGAGACTAGTCACGAGGGAGCATTCACCAAATTCAACTTCAATAACAAAAACATAAAGTGGGACCAAGTAAACCAAGTCCTAACCGATATAAGCTGGGAAGATATACTAAGCAACACAGACCCCAACTTATGCCTAGAACAGATTAACTCGGTGGCACTCGATGTATGCACAAGGCTTATTCCTCTAAGAAAAAGGAGGAGTAGATGTAAAATAGAAAGAGACAGGCGCTCCCTTTACAGGCGACGGAAAAGAATAACAGAGCGGCTAAAAGAGGTCAATATATCTGAAATGCGTAGGGAGACACTGGTCAGAGAAATAGCAAGCATCGAACTTAAGCTAAAAGAATCCTTTAGGAGTCAGGAATCGCGGGAAGAACTAAAAGCCATAAATGAAATCGAAAGAAACCCAAAGTATTTCTTCTCCTATTCCAAATCAAAATCGAGAACAACGTCCAGTATGGGGCCCCTACTTAAACAAGATGGGTCCTACACAGATGACAGCAAGGAAATGAGTGAGCTACTCAAGTCCCAATATGACTCAGTTTTTAGCAAGCCGCTAACCAGACTGAGAGTCGAAGATCAAAATGAATTTTTTATGAGAGAGCCACAAAATTTGATTAACACAAGCCTATCCGATGTTATCCTGACGCCAAATGACTTCGAACAGGCGATAAATGACATGCCCATACACTCTGCCCCAGGGCTAGACTCATGGAACTCTGTGTTCATCAAGAACTGCAAGAAGCCCCTATCACGAGCCTTTTCCATCCTATGGAGAGGGAGCATGGACACGGGGGTCGTCCCACAGTTACTAAAAACAACAGACATAGCCCCACTCCACAAAGGGGGCAGTAAAGCAACAGCAAAGAACTACAGACCAATAGCACTAACATCCCATATCATAAAAATCTTTGAAAGGGTCCTAAGAAGCAAGATCACCACCCATCTAGAAACCCATCAGTTACACAACCCAGGGCAACATGGGTTTAGAACAGGTCGCTCCTGTCTGTCTCAACTATTGGATCACTACGACAAGGTCCTAAATGCACTAGAAGACAAAAAGAATGCAGATGTAATATATACAGACTTTGCAAAAGCCTTCGACAAGTGTGACCATGGCGTAATAGCGCACAAAATGCGTGCTAAAGGAATAACAGGAAAAGTCGGTCGATGGATCTATAATTTCCTCACTAACAGAACACAGAGAGTAGTCGTCAACAGAGTAAACTCCGAGGCAGCTACGGTGAAAAGCTCTGTTCCACAAGGCACAGTACTCGCTCCCATCTTGTTCCTCATCCTCATATCCGACATAGACAAGGATGTCAGCCACAGCACCGTGTCTTCCTTTGCAGATGACACCCGAATCTGCATGACAGTGTCTTCCATTGCAGACACTGCAACGCTCCAGGCGGACATCAACCAATTCTTTCAGTGGGCTGCAGAAAACAATATGAAGTTCAACGATGAGAAATTTCAATTACTCAGATATGGTAAACATGAGGAAATTAAATCTTCATCAGAGTACAAAACAAATTCTGGCCACAAAATAGAGCGAAACACCAACATCAAAGACCTGGGAGTGATCATGTCGGAGGATCTCACCTTCAAGGACCATAACATTGTATCAATCGCATCTGCTAGAAAAATGACAGGATGGATAATGAGAACCTTCAAAACTAGGGAGGCCAAGCCCATGATGACACTCTTCAGGTCACTTGTTCTATCTAGGCTGGAATATTGCTGCACACTAACAGCACCTTTCAAGGCAGGTGAAATTGCCGACCTAGAAAATGTACAGAGAACTTTCACGGCGCGCATAACGGAGATAAAACACCTCAATTACTGGGAGCGCTTGAGGTTCCTAAACCTGTATTCCCTGGAACGCAGGAGGGAGAGATACATGATTATATACACCTGGAAAATCCTAGAATGACTAGTACCGAACTTGCACACGAAAATCACTCACTACGAAAGCAAACGACTTGGCAGACGAGCACCATCCCCCCAATGAAAAGCAGGGGTGTCACTAGCACGTTAAGAGACCATACAATAAGTGTCAGGGGCCCGAGACTGTTCAACTGCCTCCCAGCACACATAAGGGGGATTACCAACAGACCCCTGGCAGTCTTCAAGCTGGCACTGGACAAGCACCTAAAGTCAGTTCCGGATCAGCCGGGCTGTGGCTCGTATGTTGGTTTGCGTGCAGCCAGCAGCAACAGCCTGGTTGATCAGGCTCTGATCCACCAGGAGGCCTGGTCACAGACCGGGCCGCGGGGGCGTTGACCCCCGGAACTCTCTCCAGGTAAACTCCAGGTAAACATCATGGATGAGAAGAGACAGGCAAGGGCAAGGTGTTGCTGTGTGCTTCTCTAAAAGTGTTCATGCCCAGCACATTGATGTTGCTATCCCTACTCATCTTGAAATGATGTTCTTCAAGCTCTGCATAAACACTAGTACCTCTGTATTAGTATTTGCAATGTACAGGCCTCAGTGACAACATGCAGAACCCATCAACTTCCTAATGGAAAATGTGAACTCCCTTCTGCTCCAACACAACTGCCAACATATCATAATTGTTGTTGACCTCAACCAACATCTTATACAGAGGGACTTTGATGACCGTCTTGCAGTGTTTAATATGAGAAACTTTGTTAATTTCCCTACTCACATCTCTGGCTCCTCCCTTGACACAGTAGTGAGTGATCTGGCAGAAAGTATAGTCACTTGTCAACCCCTCGGCTATGTTGGATCATCTGACCACAAGGCTGTTTTTACGACACTTAAGATCCCAACAGAGCAAGGTGAGGAGTCCACACGCACAACCTGGCTATGGGAAAGAGGTAATTGGCCAGCACTTTGCTCTGAGCTCGCCACCACCGATTGGAATGCTCTTCTCCAAGGGGATGGTGACAGCCAAGTGAATGCCTTCACTGGACACATCCTTAATCTACAGCAAGAACACATCCCTCACCGGTAGTATGTGGCAAAGCCTACAGATCAGCCTTGGTTCGGCTTTCATTGTAGAGAGGCTGCTACTGCTAAGTACAAGGCTTGGTGAAGGTATAAGACATCTTACTACCTATAACAGGAACTTGCACAGGCAACCCTGTAAAGCATATGGGTGAAGTTCAAAAGTAGGCCATCTCTTTAGAGATGGCCCACTTTTGAGAGGTAGACACAAAAAGAAAGCTAGCATCAGGTGGAGTGGGCCCCAAAACCTGGTGGTCCCTGGTCAAGGACAG
Source organism: Cherax quadricarinatus (assembly GCF_038502225.1). Classification (NCBI taxonomy): domain Eukaryota; kingdom Metazoa; phylum Arthropoda; class Malacostraca; order Decapoda; family Parastacidae; genus Cherax; species Cherax quadricarinatus. Next base: position 7,709,265 of record NC_091346.1, read on the forward strand.
ACAAGGTTATCTGCCCGATGAACTTATTCCACCTCTAAATCGACAGGATAGGACCACCTCTACTAGTAGTCAAGAGAAAGTGGACCTCTTTGCCGAACACTTTGCTACCAAAATGCAGGTTCCTGATCTAACAAGGGACCCTCCTTGGCTAGCTGCAAGAACAGTGTCAAAACTGTCAGTGGTAACAATAAGGCAGGAGGAAGTGCAGCTTCTTCTTAAATCGCTTAACCAAGAAAAGGCTGTGGGCCCAAACAAGTTGAGCCCAAGATTGTCGAGTAGATGTGCAGACCAGCTAGCAGCACCTCTAACTCGCATCTTTCAGCACTGCCTAGTACAGTGTAAATGGCCTTCTCTATGGAAAGAGGCAAATGTAGTCCCTGTTCACAAAAAGAAAAGCAGAGCAGAAATCAGCAACTGCAGATCAGTGTCATTCCTGTCAATCACCGAGACTCCAGCTTTTTGACTACCGCTCACTACTTTGTGACCGTCAACATGGCTTCAGGAAAGGTTACTCTGCTGCTGATCTGTTGTTAAACCTCCCCACTAAATGGCACCAATCACTGGATGAATCTAACGTCAGCTGTGTGGTAGCACTGGACATTGCTGGTGCTTTCGACCGAGTGTGGCACCAGGGCCTCTTGGCAAAACTGCAAGCACTTGGAATTGCAGGCTCTACACTCTCCCCTCAGTGTTTACTTTCATGGTAGATCTCTAAATGTAGTTCTCAGTGGAACAGAATCAGCAAGACTTCCTATTGGGGCAAGTGTTCCACAGGGAATTGTGCTTGGGCCATTGTTATAGAATATCTACTTCAATGACCTTCATCTCATCCCAGAATCCCATGCATATGCAGATGACTATATTCTGACATTTACTTATCCAAAAGAATAAATGCCAGCTGCTCTAAGCTACATCAATCAACAGCTAAGAGCTATATCAGCCTAGGGAAACCGATGGCAGGTAACATTTTCACCTGAAAAAACACAAATGATGGTCTCTAAGCACCATGATGGTAATGCCAGGGCAGTAGTAAGAATGAATGGGAGAGTGTTTTTACTTGGGAAAGATGTTGATATACTTGGGGTGAAATTTAACTCCAAACTGACCATGAATAACCACATTGTAAATCTTGCAAACAAGGTAGCCAGGAAGCTTACAGCACTTCGACTTGTCTCACATTTGCTCGACAGTAGGGATTGGAAGATTCTGTATGAGGCACAAGTATGCTCACACCTCAAGTATGCTCCACTTTCTTGGTTGACCTCCCCCATCATCTCATCTGCGACTGCTTGACAGAGTAGAGAACAGAGCAAGACACCTCATTTCTCACCTCGACCCATCCTAGATAGATCTGTCATATCAGCAGAGCCTTCAACACAGGAGGGATGTGGGGGGCCTTACTGTTATGTACAAGGCAAACATCAAAGTATCATACTAAGCTCCACTCCGAGAAGCAAGCTTTTATACCACAAGACAGGCAGAGAGCAGCAACTTCACTCTGGCTGTACCCTTCTCTAGAACATCACTTAATGAGATCATTTATCCCCAGGATGACTCTAGTCTGGAACGTGTTCGTACAGCATTATATCAGCGAGATAAAGTCAGTTGATCAAGTGAAAATGCTAGCCCACAGATGGCTCCAACTTCATCCTGTTCCCTACTTGTTTGTTTCATAACAATGAAAATGCTTTCAAATGAGCTGATGTAGGTAACAGCTCTAAGCTTGTCAATAAAGTTAGGAATCCTTAACTTGTCAATAAAGCTTGGGATCCTTAACCTAACCTTGTCAAACCATGTTTAAAAAAAATAGAAAGGGGGAAGAAGAGAAAAGAGAGAGAGAGGGGGGAGAAGAGAAGAGAGGGAAAGGAGGGATAAGAGAGATGCAGAGAGAGGGAGAGAAACTCACATACAGGACCAAGATCTGTGATTCAACCCCTGCAACCACATACAGGTGAGTGTGCATGCACACACAAGGCCAGGAGCTGTAATTCAACCCCTGCAACCACATATAGGCAAATGTGTGCATGCACATACTTAAATGAAGACACTATAATTCAATCAGAATATTATTATCATATTCAAAACTGTCATTGTTTTTCCTTGCAGGAGCTACTGCAGTAAGTGTTCTTCCAAGAAAATCATCTCTACATATCTTGCTGCAAGATGGTATTATTCCTGTGCCACAGCTATGTGAATTGCATGAAAACTAGAAAAAATAAAATACAAAATAAGAGAGTAGCACTGAACCTGTAGAACTAAGGTGAATAAGAAAGAATGAGTAGAGAAACTGAGTACATAATGAGCAAAACCTTTCAATAAAGGTGTTTATATAACTTCCGAGCGCAAACAGTACTGCTATCTTGAGAGAGTCTAAGGTATCAGCTTATCAATTATATGAAATGTGTATTATGTATACAGTACAATCATGCGTGTCCATTTCTACTTATTGCATATCCCTGTTGTCAAACAAATTTTCAGTGGTGTAATAGAAGTTTAGATTTAGGACCTTTTCCCTCCCTCATTCTTAGGAATTAAAATGCACAAAATACTAGATGTTTAGAAAAAGAATTAAAGTGGAAATAATTACAAATATCCTGCTTGGAATCAGTTTATATTCAAATGTGCTATGTGGATTGTTTGTAGCAACTGTATATACTGTTAGCCATATTTTACTTGTAGTATCATATTGTTTATTTGCATTCCACTTGGTTTTATTTCATGTTCCAAAGCTGGACTGTCAGCTTCCTTAGGACACTTTTGTCATCCATCATTTTTCCGTCCGGTAATCAGGTTGTTTAGCACAAGACAGGTATTAAGCAATCAATTTCAGTCCATTGTAATAATCATTGAAACTGATAAGAGTACAGAATTGGCTTGATTATTTTCTACTTATGGTTCCTCTTTTGTAGGTCATGACACTACATCTGAAAAGGTCTTCAATGTGATTTTTTTTATTTGCTGATAAAATGCAAAAGGTAGTAGAGTATGTATGATGGTACAATATGAAACGACATTAAGACATACAGATTACAGTTATTTCATGCAGTTGTTGTAAAATAAGTACAATTACTGAATACTGTTTTATCAGTCACAGGATTATGCATGGAAAGTCAACTCGGAGGAAGTTGTGCAATAAATAAAATTTAGGTTATTGACAATATTTTAAATTTGTTGGTCAAAATTTAATTAACACCATTTCTATAATATGCAAAAAGCTAATGCACCAAGATTTATGTTTTACTTTACAGTTCTTAATTACCTAGGTTTGATATATGGGTCTTGTAACTGATTCTCAAGTTTCCAACATAAGAAAGCGAAAGTAAAATGTGGGCCTTACATCAAGAGTCTGAAATTGACTCATTTAAAGAAGATCCAATTTGTAAGCACATTTTAAGAGGATGAAAATGCAATTGGTTCTTTTCAAATTGGACCTTGTTATATGATTATATCAAAGGTATAATACTAAGAAAACTTATATTGATGGAGGCATTACAAGCAAAAACGAAATAAAGATGCAGTGCTCATTATTAAAAGCATGTACAGTGTGTGTGTGTGTGTACGTGCGTGCGGTCAAGGGGTAGAAGCTGGGAGGAAATGTCTGATTATATTAAAGAATTAAACATTGTCAAATGTTTATAGATGCAAAGTGGATGAATGTACAGCTTAAATTTGCAAGACAAGTGCAATACTAATTTTTATTTGAATGTGACAAAAAAAACAGCTCAATTTTGCAAACAAAAACATCAGTGGAATGAAAGTTAATTTGAAAAACAAGAAGTACTATAGGGATCAAACATGGAATTACTTGGTTATATCTCCTGCATGTTACCAGCCATGCAACTACAGTAACCTGGAATTTATGTAATTGTAACATTGTATCTGTAAGAATTGAGACTGGCTCTTAGCTAGCTAGCATTTACTGGCTCCTTGCCTCTTAAGACTCCATCATACCTACTCTTGAAACTCTGTAAAGAATATGCTTCCACTGCCTTTTCTATAGCTTATTTTCGTTTTTTACTTTCTGATGCACGTAATCCATGGAACTTGAGCTGCCTTACCTTTCCTTGGATTGAACCTATTCCCTCTCATTCCCTAGGCACAGTATGACCCTTATAGGTTTACTGTTCCAAATGAATATACATACAGATAATCAGTGTTTATCATCATCACTTCTTTACACAAATAACCCGCACATAAAAGAGAGAAATTTTACGACGACGTCGTCGTAAAGCTTCTCTCTTTTATGTGCGGGTTATTTGTGTATCGTTCCAGTCACGGTATTGTGCCTTTTTTGTTATTCATCACTTCTTTAGTTTTAGAGTGGTAATGACTATTTCAAATTACTGTACATATGCAATAATTTGAAAGCCCACAACAAGCTCCTCAAATTTCCATCTATCTTATTCCTACCTCTGAGTTTATATACTGACTGCTGCTTGCCTTATGTGACCATCCTGTTTACCTCATTTACTTTGTCCCACCTTTTTTTTTTCTTTTTCCTTTCTACCATATTCCAAATCAATTCCGTACCTGCTTTAGGAACCTTATTGCCAGCCAATTTTGTGTTATGTGCTAAATCTCACTAGAAACGAGTCAGTCTCTGTCACCATTAAAAACACAGTGCTCTCTACAAATCCATCAGAGTTATGGTACCAGAGGCTCCAATCAATCTAAAAATTGTGAATGTTACCACTAAATGATGACTGAATAATATGCTTACTCCAGCTACAGTTTTTGCAAGCTTTTCACACTTCATAGTTTTTCCCACTTTTAAGTTCTGCCTCCCACCTGTTGCCAAGTCACAAAATCTTTAGATTGAACATGCTGGAACTCCAAAAGGTAGCTTATACACAATGCCGTGGTCCCAGGTACAGTTCCTGCAGTACTGGTTGATTTTCATGACTACATTAAAGCCTATGAAGTTAATTATAACAGTTGCTATGAATGCTGTTGTAATGGCAAATCACAAATATACTGTATTAATAAAGAAAAATCACACTACAAGTTTTTAATGAAAAATGAAATTGCGACTTTCAGATTTATTAAAAGGAGCTACTTAACTGCCTTTGTCTTCTTTGAGAAAGGTAATTACTCTGTTAAATATTTTATAATTAGGGGTGCCTTTATTTTCTCCTTTCCATTGTTTTATCAGTAAAGTCAGGGATGCAACTGTTCCGGTTTTTGCAGGAATTCCAGTGCTGTTGGATACCCAGGTATGAATTATGAAGAAAATGTGCTCCAAGTTCTAAATCTCCCCCCCCCCCTCCCCCTTCCATTCTCCTTCAAGAGTAAAAGTTATGATCCAGCTAGTTGGGGCTACCCTCCACTTGGACCAGACCTGATTGCCTCTCATTTCTCATTCCCCAGCTGTATAGCCCTTGTGGCTTAGCGCTTTTTTATTATAATAATAATAATCTCATTCCCCAGCCTCTGATGGCCCCTATAGCTTCAGTTCCCCATAAATATGATACCCTTCCCTCATTTTATTTGCATGATTCATATGGGACAATCTGGGTGTCCTTAAAAAGAAAAAAAGGGGGGGGGGTATTTTCTAGCCTAAAGCAGAAAAATCACATCCCTGCAAGTGACAGTGCTGAAGAGATGTCTGTATTGTGAAATGCTTCTGTTAAAATATGCTTAAATTAAGACCCTGTAACAAAATATAAGTGAAAAATTTGTACATAATTTTTTTAATTAAACTGTTGTTATAACTGGTAAATTTAATGTGTTATTCCTCATTAGTGTTAGAAAGTCCATTAGTGGTTACAGTGTACAGAAAATATTGACTAATTCATGGCTCTGGGCTTCTGATCCAACAGTGAATTTGTTGGCTGTCAGCTACATTTATCAAGAACTTATGGACACAATAGGATCTCTACACCCTTGACTCTTCCCTCCCCAACCCACACACTCAAAACATTTACAACAATATGGAATGAACTCCAAAAATTTGGATATCTGACTCAGACCAGCTGACACAATGTTTCATCAAGGAACCCCTCAGTGGGGATTACTTGGTGCTGGCGAAGGACTTTAGTTCCAAGGAACTAAAGCTACTGTAAGCCCTCAATTTAATGAATAAATAAGGTAAGCGGGTGGCCAATAATGGTAAACAATAGGCAATTCTGTAACCAATAGACTTCATTACAGTACTTCAAAATCAGTTTATAGTACATGTAATGGTATAATTATGAACAAAATATAGGTAAATGGACACGCAATGGCTTGACAAAGCTCCTGGAGAGTAAAATGTTGCCACAATAATATGTCACATTAGTTACACCTGTGTCCTTTTTACCTAACAAAATCAAATGACCCAGAGGATATTGTTCTCATATTTCTGAAATCCATTAAAATGCAAATTTACTGTACCTTCACCTTATCAAACTTATCCCACATACTCTAGGCACTGTATGACTCCAGTAGGTTTAATAGTCTCTTATGAATATATAACTAACTAATGTTGAAGCCAACTATGTCCTATATTCTCCTAGTAGTGAAATTTAATCCAGTTTCATTTACTATAGATCACTCTTATTCCATGCAAAGGCTGAAAAAAAGTGCGATTTCCTAAAAAAAATTTTCCCAAGTAATCAGCTATGTGTGTGCTTCCTAGAATATCTTGGAAGTTAATGACACATTTCATGTTGTAATACTGTTAATAATGAATAGATTGAAAGGATTTTCACAGCAAACATAAAACTTAATGTTTTAATTTTGGGTTGTGACATTTTTGAAGTAAGTATCAGGAAGGCTTGGTTCCTTGATTAGCGATGAATTCGTTTACTGATATGGTCTTAGGAATAGAACTCCATCGGTAAGTGTGTGTGTGTGTGTGTATATATAATATATATATATACACACACACACAGTAGGGCCCCGCTTTTTGGCGTTTCGCCTCACGGTGTTCTGTTAATACCACGATCTCAAATTATGACCAAAACTTTCTATATGGCAAGTGTTCTTTCAAATATGGCGCGGGCCACCCGTTTGTTTACATTCTCCATGAGAACTTCTCTCTATTATGTAATAATCACTCTTGGACACATTAAATGTCTAATTTTACGTCAATATAGACACTGTGGAAAATATTTTAATTTTCCGAAGCTATAGTGCCTAATAGGTGTTTAATGTGTTGATTTGGGTCAAAAATGTATTTGAAAATGGAATAAAACCAACTGGGTTCCCTCTGCGGATGTGCGGGGGAAGAGGTTGAGTCGGGGCATGGAGGAGCGGGAGTGTTTTGAATGGGGTTAAGAGGCTGTGAAAACATGGGACCAGGAAATTGGCGTTCACTCTTGGGCACTTGAAATGTCTTATTTTACGTTAATATAGGCATTTTCATTAATCTATTATATTTTCTTTAAAATTATATAACAAACACATTACATAACATATAAACGTATTATGTTTATATACTATGGAGGTGTGGTAGCCAGGGGGAGGGAAAACATTACGTCTCTCCCCTTAATACATAACACCTTTGTTTACAATTCTCGGAATCAATTATGCATTGCTTCTCCCTTTATTTATGATGGCACCTAAAGGTAGTTGTTAAAAACGATTAAACTCGGTGAACATGGTATGTCGATACCATGTAGGTAGGTATAGGTATGTAGGCCAGGCAGACTACATACCTACATTATTCTTATAACTGATAATTATATGTATGTATACCTGTATCTAAGTAAACTTACACACGGTGCTGGCATGCAGGTACACATTAAAATCACTAAGAGTGTCTTATTAGTCTTGAAGACACCATATTAATAATGATAATAATAATAATAATCACTAATGAGCATTAAATATTGTATAAAACCTTAATATAGACTATAAACACAGAAATACGAATCTTAATCTTAAAATAATTTATTTTATTTATTTATTTATTTAGAAATTTAGAAATTTAGCATACATACAGAGGTACAAAAAAATACAGGTAAGAGCAGCATGCCAAAGCCACTTATATGCATAGCATTACGGGCTGGCTTAAAATTAACTTAAGATTAACTAAGCAATGATGAAATCAGTGATAAGACATTATTGTAAACAGATAACTATAAAATACAAATGAGTATTACAAAGACAGGTCCTATGGTTGCATGCATTGCTGTTCATTCAGTAGAATAGAGTATTCTGTTAGGTATTGTTTTTAAAAAAATAACAAAGTTAGGTTTAACATTTGTGTGATATAATTGTGAGTAACATTTAGGATATACAATTTATATGGTTCAGTTATTCAGTATTTATTTGGTTTTGAGTGAGTAAGTGAACTTTGAGAAGAGACTTGAATTTATAAACAGGTAGTGTTTCTTTTATATTTACAGGTAATGAATTCCAGATTTTGGGGCCTTTTATGTGCATTGAGTTTTTGCATAGCGTGAGATGGACACGAGGAACATCAAAGAGTGATCTGTGCCTTGTATTATGGTCATGTGTTCTGTTGAGGTTGGCAAGGAGATGTTTGAGGGGAGGGTTAATATCAGAGTTAAGTGTTCTATGTATGTAATAAGTGCAATAATAAGTATGGATGTTTTGTATGGTGAGTAGGTTGAGTGTTTTGAATATTGGTGGAGTGTGCTGCCTGTATTGAGAATTTGTCATCATTCTAACTGCAGCCTTTTGTTGGGTAATTAGTGGTCTGAGATGGTTAATTGTTGTTGAGCCCCATGCACAAATTCCATAGGTAAGATAGGGTTAAATAAGAGAGTGATAGAGGGCCAGGAGGGCTGACTGTGGAACATAGTACCGTATCTTCGATAGTATGCCTACAGTCTTGGAAATTTTCTTAGAAATTTGTTGTATATGTGTATGAAATTTGAGTCTATTATCGAGGTGGATTCCTAAGAATTTTCCCTCTGTTAGCTTTGTGATAGGTGATCCGTTTATCGTTATGTTAAGAGGTACATCTGTAGCTCTGCTACCAAACTGAATGAAGTAGGTTTTGTCAATGTTTAGTGTAAGTTTGTTAGTCCTCATCCAGGTAGATATTTTCTGTAATTCGGTGTTTACAGTATTGGCTAGCGTGACTTGGCTCGGGTGAGAGAAGACGTATGTGGTGTCATCTGCAAAAAGTGTGGGTTTGAGTAATTGCGAAGCATTTGGTAGGTCATTTATGTTTAGGAGAAAGAGAAGAGGGCCAAGGACACTTCCCTGTGGGACACCAACTGTAATTGGTTGTGCGGAAGAGCTTGCCCCATTTGCGTACACATATTGGCTTCTGTTGCTGAGGTAAGACTTGAGGTAGTTGAGGGAGTGCCCTCTAATACCATAGTGTGACAATTTTACGTGGAGCAAGTCATGGTCAACTGTATCAAAAGCTTTACGTAAGTCAATGAAGATCCCCAGGGGGACTTCTTTTTTCTCTATTGCAGTGTATATATGTTCTAGCATGTGTATAATAGCATCATTAGTATTTTTATTAGGCCTGAGCTGTATAATCCTCCGGGTTTAGCGCTTCCCCCTTGATTATAATAATAATAATATTAGGCCTGAATCCAAATTGGCAGGGGTTGAGAATGTTATGGGAGATGAGGTAGGAGTAGATTCGTTTATGAATTAATTTTTCGAAGATTTTTGAGAGAGGGTGTAAATTGGATATTGGCCTATAGTTATTCAACTCTGGTCACCTCCTTTATGGATCGGGGTGACCCTTGCTATTTTGAGAACTGTAGGGAAGGTGGAGGATTCAATGGATTTGTTAAAGAGTGTTGCAATGATTGGTGATAGTACTTGTGACGCTTTTTTGTATATAAAGGGTGTTAAGGTATTTAAATCTGCCTTGTTTTTCAGTGCGTTGATAATAAGGGAGACTTCGTATGGGTTAGTCGGAGCTAGGAACAGTGTGTTCGGGTAGTTGCCAGTGAGGTAGTCATTTGGTGGGGTATCTGAGCTTGGGATATTATTGGCAAGGTTTTGACCTATAGTGGAGAAGAAATCATTGAGTCTGTTTGCTGTTTCTGTTGGTGGGAGTTGGGGTTCATCTGATTTTGCTAATTTTATTTCGCTATGTCGTGATATCTTTTTTGTTCCCAGAATTTCTGATAGGGTCTTCCAGGTCTTTTTTATATCACCTCGTAAGTTGGATAATCTGTTCTCATAATACAATTTTTTTGCCCTTCTTATCAGGCTGGTTAGGATTGACGAGTAACGTTTTGTTTGGTCTCTGGTTATGTGACCCATTCTGTACTGTTTTTCATAACGGTGTTTTTTATTTATGGATTTGAGAATGCTGGGTGTTAGCCAGGGACTATTCAGTCTCTTAGCTGTCATCTGTTTAGTTTTTTTAGGGCAGTGCTTGTTATAAAGGTATTGGGTCTTTTTTAGAAAATTATTAAAACATTCGTCAATATCTGTATAGATTTCTAGCTCAGTGTGCCAGTCAATGTTTGTTACTGCTGTTGTGAAGTTATTAATGGCTGCCTCATTGTGAAGTCTGAAGGTGACTTTAGTAGTGTCTTGGGTTATTTTACCAAGAGTTGTTATGAGGAAAGTAGGGTAGTGGTCTGTGGTATTATCTGTAATTATGCCTGATTTTAAAGGGGATATGGTGTTGGTCCAGATGTGGTCAAGTAGGGAAACACTAGTCTCTGTAACTCTTGTAGGTTTTGTTACTGTTGGTAGCAACAGGGGTGTCATTAGCACGTTAAGAGACCATACAATAAGTGTCAGGGGCCCGAGACTGTTCAACTGCCTCCCAGCACACATAAGGGGGATTACCAACAGACCCCTGGCAGTCTTCAAGCTGGCACTGGACAAGCACCTAAAGTCAGTTCCTGATCAGCCGGGCTGTGGCTCGTACGTTGGTTTGCGTGCAGCCAGCAGCAACAGCCTGGTTGATCAGGCTCTGATCCACCAGGAGGCCTGGTCACAGACCGGGCCGTGGGGGCGTTGACCCCCGGAACTCTCTCGAGGTAAACTCATTGTGTTTGTGAATTCAGTAACGTGTGGGTCCTGGTCTTGCAGGAGATTTATATTGAAGTCACCTGAGAGTAGTAAGTGATCTTTGTTCATGCGTGCATCAGTTATCATACTTCCTAGGTTTTGACTAAATTGGCTAATGTTTGATTGTGGAATTCTGTAGATGTTTATCACTGTGAGAGGTTTTTGTAGGTATTTGGATTTGAATTTAGCTATTATATATTCCCCATGTTCATCCCTTGTGCAAGTATTAGTGATACATTCTAGTTGGTCTGAGTAGTATATAGCTGTGCCACCCCCTTGTTGGTCTGGCCTACAGTTGTGTATGGCTGTGTAACCAGGAATGGCATAGACATCTGTAGTATCAGGCTTTAGCCAGGTTTCAGTTAGTGTAATGATGGACATATTGGCATGTAAGGAATTTAGTAATGCTAGGAGGTCATCATAATGCTTGCTTAAAGATCTGATATTGTAGTTAAAGATAGTTATGTTGTTGTTGGCACTGAGAAGTGCCTTTGATTGTTCTGCTGTGTAGTAATTACAGTAACTGTTTGAATAATTTAAGTCATTAAATAAGAGGTTGGTTCTAAGTTCTAAGTTTGCCTGTGATACTCCAATATAGAAACTATGTATTGTACCAAAACAAAAGCATTCATATTCCTAAATTCACAAACTATAATGTAGTCACTTAGCCTTAATACCAACTTACTCCATAATCTGTAATAATTTAGAGTTAAGAATTACTCTAAGTCACTTCAGGTCACTTGTTCTATCTAGGCTGGAATATTGCTGCACACTAACAGCACCTTTCAAGGCAGGTGAAATTGCCGACCTAGAAAATGTACAGAGAACTTTCACGGCGCGCATAACGGAGATAAAACACCTCAATTATTGGGAGCGCTTGAGGTTCCTAAACCTGTATTCCCTGGAACGCAGGAGGGAGAGATACATGAATATATACACCTGGAAAATCCTAGAGGGACTAGTACCGAACTTGCACATGAAAATCACTCACTACGAAAGCAAAAGACTTGGCAGACATGCACCATCCCCCCAATGAAAAGCAGGGGTGTCACTAGCACGTTAAGAGACCATACAATAAGTGTCAGGGGCCCGAGACTGTTCAACTGCCTCCCAGCACACATAAGGGGGATTACCAACAGACCCCTGGCAGTCTTCAAGCTGGCACTGGACAAGCACCTAAAGTCAGTTCCTGATCAGCCGGGCTGTGGCTCGTACGTTGGTTTGCGTGCAGCCAGCAGCAACAGCCTGGTTGATCAGGCTCTGATCCACCAGGAGGCCTGGTCACAGACCGGGCCGCGGGGGCGTTGACCCCCGGAACTCTCTCCAGGTAAACTCCAGGTAAGTCTGCCCGAAATGCCTAGCCATGCTAGGTGTGGAAAATAAATTCCCATAATTATACTGTATATTTTTTTATAATGTAAATATACATGATTAATGCATTACTGTTGTTCTAAATTGTATTTTGAATAGAACCAACAGGGTTCCCTTTTGCGCCTGCGCGGATGTGCGGGGGGACAGGTCGACACAGGGCATGGGGAGGCGGCAGTGTTTTGAATGGGTTTAAGAGGCTGTGAAAACATGGGACCAGGAAATTGGCGTTCACGGCGGCCTAATGATTAATATAGGCCTCACTTCATAATAGGAAGTGTCGTGACTGTCCCTGGTGAAGAGTGAGGGAACGTGATTGACGGCACCGCTGTAATAAGTGGTAAAATTAGTGAATAATGGTAGGACCGGGGGTGACGGGTGCGCCGCCATGGAATGTGTCCAGGGAAAATTACCCGTGAGTTAATCCTCACTCATCGGGCTCAGATCTTAATGGAGTGACCTCTAATGTGTATAATAATTATGAGACATTAAATCGTCTTTTGAATTGTAATGTAATTAATGATGATAACACTAAGTTAAGAGAATGCGTGAAGTGAAATAAGTCGCCTTGCTCTGAGTGAACACGTTAGACCGCGTTGTTCCCGTCCCGAGGATAGTGAAGTTTTATGGAGTCACGACTTCTAAACCGAGACAAACCAACGGATACCTCGTCCTGCTGGAATAAGAACCGTGTCGGTGTAGCAGGACATCGAAATGAAATGGAGAATGAAGGAAATAAGGAGTATCAATCGCCCACAGTTAAGTAACCCTTTTAGTTATAGCAGAATGATACTGGCCAGTTAGGTATGTTGTAATTGGATGGGTTATGGGTGATCCAGCTACTTCAAGTGACCAGAGAATATCTGGTAAGTGGTGGGATTATGCACAAGTGTTTTTCCTTGATGGATATATCCATGTGTAACCTACCCTCCCCCTTACCTGGAGTTTACCTGGAGAGAGTTTCGGGGGTCAACGCCCCCGCGGCCCGGTCTGTGACCAGGCCTCCTGGTGGATCAGCGCCTGATCAACCAGGCTGTTGCTGCTGGCTGCACGCAAACCAACGTACGAGCCACAGCCCGGCTGATCAGGAACTGACTTTAGGTGCTTGTCCAGTGCCAGCTTGAAGACTGCCAGGGGTCTGTTGGTAATCCCCCTTATGTGTGCTGGGAGGCAGTTGAACAGTCTCGGGCCCCTGACACTTATTGTATGGTCTCTTAACGTGCTAGTGACACCCCTGCTTTTCATTGGGGGGATGGTGCATCGTCTGCCAAGTCTTTTGCTTTCGTAGTGAGTGATTTTCGTGTGCAAGTTCGGTACTAGTCCCTCTAGGATTTTCCAGGTGTATATAATCATGTATCTCTCCCTCCTGCATTCCAGGGAATACAGGTTTAGAAACCTCAAGCGCTCCCAGTAATTGAGGTGTTTTATCTCCGTTATGCGCGCCGTGAAAGTTCTCTGTACATTTTCTAGGTCGGCAATTTCACCTGCCTTGAAAGGTGCTGTTAGAGTGCAGCAATATTCCAGCCTAGATAGAACAAGTGACCTGAAGAGTGTCATCATGGGCTTGGCCTCCTTAGTTTTGAAGGTTCTCATTATCCATCCTGTCATTTTTCTAGCATATAATCTATATGGTCCACAATTAATTAGTAGTGCCATACTTGTGGGTGCTATCCAATCTCTACTGGTCTCGGATAGATAAGGACAAGATTGTGAGGTCGAAGGCCCACCTGCAGTGACCAGGGGTGAAGTTTTCTCACATGTCTACATGGGGTGACTACGGTAAACAATATAGTGTTGTCTCCCAATGAGATTACTTGTATATATGTAAGGTTGAGGTACATACAGGTAACACCCTAAAAAATTTTCCATATCTCCCCGCTGGTCCTTCCTGAACCGGATGCAATCAGTGAAAAAATTAATTGAATTAATTACTTAATAATTAAGTGACTGATTGAAGGAAGTGGGTATAGAGTACACAAATTTAATCGGTCGTGTGGTGGATGATAATTAGCCCAATTAATTACTAGCACATGGGTGGCTAGGATTTATACAAGAGTAAAGTGCAAGAATTACTCTCACAAGGGGTCTACTTAAGTTGTATAATTGGTGATTATTAATTCCCTAACCATGACTGGATCTGATGGAGTTAATGTGGCTGACAAGTCCGTGGATTTTAGAGTAATGAAAGCATCATTACAGGCTATTAAAGGCCATGTGACGAAGGCATACAAGTGCTTGGATTTAATGAATCAAAGAACCGCGAACCCTAATGAATTAAAGTTATATTTAGATGCTTTAGAGAGTAGATTTGAGTGGTACAAATTGTGGTTTAAAGACTGAAGATCTGCTGGGGAATTGTGCAGATGGAATGGAAATGAATGTTTTAACTAATTAACATTACGAATTAGAAGAAAAACTGTCTTGTAAAAGTAAGGCTTTGAATAAATTAAAGGGTGTAAGCCAGGCAGTTGATCAACCTATTAATGCAAAGGGTGTGTTTGCCAAAACCTCCAGAGTACGGTCTGGAGGAAATCAGACTAGGTCGGCAAGAATTAATTGTTCAATTGCAGACCAGTCAGCCAAACAGTTATAAGGATATAACACATAATGACTCTGAAGTATCTGTCAAGTCTCAAAAGGGAAAAATAATCCCAGTGGTAATAATCATAATTAAGAGTTAAATAGGCACATATCAAGTGACAGGAATCAGTAATAGTGGTTCCTCACATCAAGGTAAGAGGAATAAGTACCTCAGTAAGGGTAACCCAGTTAATAAGAGGTCAGGCAAGGAAAAGAGAGACTGTCTCTTCTGCAAGGGTACTCATTTCACTAAGAACTGTAATGCTTATAATTCACGGGATATTAAAGTGGAAAGAATGAAAGAACTTGACAGATGTATCAGATGTCTAGACAATCATAATGTAAAGGATTGTCATACCAAATTGAACAGTTGCTTTCAATGCAACAAGAGAAGGCACCATACAGTTATGTGCAGGGTTGTATGTAATTCTTATAATAATGGTGACAATAATGATAATGTTAATAACCCTAACACTACAGTGACTGAGGTAAAGGTTGCAGCTAATGGCAATAATGATGGCCTAGCTGAGGTAGCCTTGCCGGTGTTGGCTGTAATAATTCAGGATAAAGGGCATAAATCCAAAACCATGCGGCGTCACTCTCCTCAACACTGGCACGGGCCATGAAATATATGGCAGACTACCGCCTAGTAATAATGACTCGAGGAAGTAGTAAATACAGTCGCGGTGTCTTACTCATTAAAGGTCAACCCAGTACAAGTATTCTTCTATCGAGGATGATGTTGAACCAGTCTAATTTGTGGGAGCTGGACAGCATAGGGATTAATATAAATGAGGAAAGTCCAAATGATTCCTTTACTCAGGAACAATACCTGAAGGATGTTAAATTTGAATCTGGACATTACTGGGTGCGACTTCCGTGGAAGCTAAACCGTCCAGAACTATCTACTAATTATAGGATGGTGTATGGACAGTTAAAGGGCCCAGCTCTGCGAACTGAGCAAGACACCAAAATTGTTGACTGCTTATAATGATATAATTAATAAACGGTTAAATAATAAATTGTTCTTACTTCAGGCGACGATAAATGCACACCTTAAGTGCACAGGTGGTCCACTGAGCGAAGTAATTGGGTAAATAATCTTATGTGGACAATTTCCAGGTGTGACGTCAACTGAAGAGGAACTAATGAGGATATGTGAAGGGGTTAATGAAATAATGCAAGGTGCAAGGATGCCCCTGAGGGAATGGAACAGTAATTAGTCCATTGTGAGGGATCAATAAATATGAATATCCCTGGAGTTGAAGTGCCTATATGCAGTAATGTGCTGGGGCTGACTTGGGACATTGAGAGAGACTTGTTATTGTTAAAGTCTCATAATTCCAGTATGCTCAATAAATTAACCCAGAGAGCATAGGCTTAGTGTCACACCTTAGATAAGAAGGAAATTGTTAATACCAGAAGCATGGAAGCTTGAGTGTGCTTTGGATGGAGCCTACCTGAGGAGTTAACAGGTGGAAAGAATTAATGGGGGATTATGTAAATACCAGTGTTGGAGTTCCCAAGCCAGGTGGCCAGTGAAGATGGGAAAAATTGTACTCCATGTTATTTAAGTCGTCTAACAATGACCTCCGCCCGGCCGCAGTGTGGAAAATAAATTCCAATAATTATACTGTATATTTTTTTATAATGTAAATATACATGATTAATGCATTACTGTTGTTCTAAATTGTATTTTGAATAGAACCAACAGGGTTCCCTTTTGCGCCTGCGCGGATGTGCGGGGGGACAGGTCGACACAGGGCATGGGGAGGCGGCAGTGTTTTGAATGGGTTTAAGAGGCTGTGAAAACATGGGACCAGGAAATTGGCGTTCACGGCGGCCTAAGGATTAATATAGGCCTCACTTCATAATAGGAAGTGTCGTGACTGTCCCTGGTGAAGAGTGAGGGAACATGATTGACGGCACCACTGTAATAAGTGGTAAAATTAGTGAATAATGGTAGGACCGGGGGTGACGGGTGCGCCGCCATGGAATGTGTCCAGGGAAAATTCCCCGTGAGTTAATCCTCACTCATCGGTCTCAGATCTCAATGGAGTGACCTCTAATGTGTATAATAATTATGAGACATTAAATCGTCTTTTGAATTGTAATGTAATTAATGATAATAACACTAAGTTAAGAGAATGCGTGAAGTGAAATAAGTCGCCTTGCTCTGAGTGAACACGTTAGACCGTGTTGTTCCCGTCCCGAGGATAGTGAAGTTTTATGGAGTCACGACTTCTAAACCGAGACAAACCAACGGATACCTCGTCCTGCTGGAATAAGAACCGTGTCGGTGTAGCAGGACATCGAAATGAGATGGTGAATGAGTGTTTTTCCTTGATGGATATATCCATGTGTAACCTACCTCCCCCCCTCTTCATTCAGTTAAACTAATATAATCTATACAGTCCACAATTAATTAGTAGCGCCGTACTTGTGGGTGCTATCCAATCTATACTAGTCTCGGATAGATATGGATAAGACTGCGAGGTCGAAGGCCCACCTGCAGTGACCAGGGGTGGTGAAGTTTTCTCACATGTCTACACGGGGTGACTACGGTAAACAATATAGTGTTGTCTCTCAACGAGATTACTTGTATGTATATAATGTTGAGGTACATACAGATAACACCCTAAAAAATTTTCCATACTAGGTGTCATAGTGGCCCCCTCTATAATTAGTATTTTATAACATGTAAACCACACAATATCCAAAATCTGCAAACCCTGCATTGTAATCTTTATTGAGAATAAACTTGATTGATTTTGCTTAATCTATCTAAATACACCCCACAGAAGAATAAATTAACATAAATATGAGATGTGGTAGCCAGGTGACTTGTAGGACTTGTGGTAGCCAGGCAACTTGTAGGACTTGTAGTAGCCAGGCAACTTGTAGGACTTGTGGTAGCCAGGCAACTTGTAGGACTTGTGGTAGCCAGGCAACTTGTAGGACTTGTGGTAGCCAGGCAACTTGTAGGACTTGTAGTAGCCAGGCAACTTGTAGGACTTGTGGTAGCCAGGCAACTTGTAGGACTTGTGGTAGCCAGGCAACTTGTAGGACTTGTGGTAGCCAGGCAATGTGTAGGACTTGTGGTAGCCAGGCAACTTGTAGGACTTGTGGTAGCCAGGCAACTTGTAGGACTTGTGGTAGCCAGGCAACTTGTAGGACTTGTGGTAGCCAGGCAACTTGTAGGACTTGTGGTAGCCAGGCAACTTGCAGGACTTATGGTAGCCAGGCAACTTGTAGTAAAACATCAGAGAAAATGTGTACACTATAATATTACTGGGGGTAAGTAGAAAATTATTCCTTTCGTATGCCTTCTCTCAGAGCGTCATTTCTTCTAAAAATGGTGTTACATGAGAATGGGAGTGATTCTCCTTATTTATTCTACTGTATCAACGTGGAGGCAACTTGTACACAATGTAAAGTGACCAAAACCAGACGTGTATAACTTGAATCTTCGTACTGAAAATATGACTCTTCACACAACAATAACAAACCATGAATCTAAGTTACTTCACCTTGAGAATAAGATCAACAGCCTTGAACAACAGCTAACATCAACTGGCATGACTGATTTTGGCAAGACCCTCCAAGCAGTCATAGCCAGCAACACAGATCAAATAACTTCCCTAAACATGAAGGTTGAAGAAGCCGTCAAGGACTGGAAAATCAACATGGATACCCAATTGAACAAATATTTTGCTTACCAAGATGATAAAGCAGAGCAAGATAAGCTAGCCGATGCAGTAGTGATTAACCCTTAAACGGTCCAAACGTATATATACGTTCACTCGCGCAGCGCCCCGAATATTTTGAAAAAAAAATAGAAAAAGAACACATTTTTTGACATGTTTTAGAATAAAAAAAATTAGGGTCAGTACTTATCGAGATATGAGGCCGAGAAGTTGGCACAGGATGCTCACATGACAGCAACATCGAGTCCTGCCACTTGCAGAAGTGTTGCCGATATATTTTTTTCTATTTTTCATATTATATGTAATTTTTGTTCTGCTTATTACAATTTGTAGTAGGTCTTGTCATTTTATAACCAATCTTTGTTCTGACACTAGTATTAGGTGCTGAAATTGTACTCAAATTGTCACAAACACACTGACAGGTGGGCATTTACACCTGTCTTAGCTATTTACTATTGTCTTGGAATATATACAAGGTATTTATATGTCCCAGCAATGTTTTGGATATGTGGAAGTATATAATAACAAGGAGGAGGAGGAGGAGGAGGAGGAGGTGGTGGTGGTGGTGGTGGTGGTGGTGGTGGTGGTGGTGGTGGTGGTGGTGGTGGCGGTGGCGGTGGCGGTGGTGGCGGTGGTGGCGATGATGATGATGATGGAGTAGGAAAAGGAGGAGGAGAAGAAGAAGAATACGTAATAATAATAATAGGTAATAATAAGTTCCCTTGAAGCATGAAAAACAAAGTCCACCCCTGACAGTGACATGATAAGATGAGATAACATCTGATAAGAGCTGACGTTTGATAGAGCTGACGTTTGATGAGCATATGTTTGATGATCACAAACAAACGGCTTGGTTGCCCATGGCTAATCAGCACCATTCTGAAATCCATTGATAAGAAACACCAATATGAAAAGCAATATAGACACTATTCATCAGTCCTCACCAAAGTAATAAAGAAAGCCAAACAACAATACTACTCCAGTAGATTCACTGACACAAGAGGAGATATAAAAAAGACCTGGAAAACACTCTCTCAGATTCTAGGGACCCACAAACTGAAAAAAAAACAAGAATATTGTCCTAACTAAACCTAATGAAACACCACTGCATCCCACTGACACAGCTAACAAGATAAACGACTTCTTCTCAACCATAGGTTCTAATCTCGCCAATAAAATCCCACGTACCAATGCCCATGCTGGGGACTACCTAGATGGGAATTTCCCAAATTCCTTTTATCTTGCTCCAACTGAGCCCACAGAAGTCACCGAGATTATAAAGTCACTTAAAAATAACTCAGGGAATCTGTCTCATGTCCCACCATTATTGTACAAGAGAGCGGCCCATGTCCTCTCGCATGCTATCTCATTACTTTTTAACAAGTCACTAGAAACTAGCACCTTCCCGAAACTACTCAAGACGGCAAGGGTTACACCAATACATGAAGGTGGTGACCCTACAGATTTAAACAACTATAGGCCAATATCAAACTTACCATTGCTATCCAAAATCTTTGAGAAACTCATGCACAGGAGACTATATTCATTTATAACTGCACAAAACACACTCAACCCCTGCCAATTTGGATTCAGGAAAAATAAAAGCACTAACGATGCAATCATAAAAATGCTAGATCTGCTTTACACAGCATTGGAAAATAAGGAATATCCACTAGGAATTTTTATTGACCTAAGAAAAGCTTTTGACACAGTAGACCACGGCATCCTACTCCACAAACTTGACCATTATGGTATAAGAGGCTATGCACTTGCATATTTCAAATCTTACCTTACTAATAGGCATCAGTATGTCACCATTAAAGACACAGCATCAACAACACAGCCACTTGATACTGGAGTTCCGCAGGGAAGTGTCCTTGGTCCCCTGCTCTTCCTCATATACATCAATGATCTTCCAAACATATCTCAACACCTGAACCTCATTCTCTTTGCTGACAACACGACTTATGTCATCTCTCACCCTAATCTTGCCACCCTCAACACCATTGTTAATGAGGAGCTGATCAAAATATCGACTTGGATGACAGCCAATAAACTTACACTTAACACTGACAAAACCTACTACATTATGTTTGGTAGCAGAGCAGGAGATGCGCAAATTAACATTAAGATCGACAACACTCTAATTGCCAGGCATAATGAAGGCAAATTCCTAGGCCTATACCTCGACAACAACCTGAACTTTAGCACCCATATCCAACACATAACCAAAAAAGTATCCAAAACGGTTGGGATCCTCTCCAAGATATGATACTACGTGCCGCAAACTGCCCTTCTCACACTATACCATTCACTTATATATCCACACCTCACCTATGCTATCTGTGCTTGGGGTTCAACTGCAGCAACACACCTAAAGCCAATAATAACCCAACAAAAAGCCGCAGTAAGAATAATCACTAAATCCCATCCCTGGCAACACCCCTTCCCCCCCACCTCTTCATAGATCTAAACTTACTCCCTGTTCAGTACATCCACACTTACTACTGTGCAATCTATATCTACAGGACCTTAAATTCCAATATTAACCTTGACCTAAAACCCTTTCTTGATAGTTGTGACAGAACCCACAGGCACAACACCAGACACAAACATCTCTATGACATTCCCCGTGTCCAACTAAACCTTTACAAAAATTCAATGTATGTCAAAGGCCCTAAAATCTGGAACACCCTACCTGAAAATTCTAAAACTGCAGACACATTCATCACCTTCAAAACTACCATCAGAAAACATCTTATCTCCCTGATACACCCTGTCAACTAATTACACGAATACCACCTGGTGGTTAACACTTACACTCATTCACCCATTTGACCATAAACAGAAACATCAATCCCAATCTCAAAATAATGAATCTTAACTAGTCATAAGTTGGCCTGTGACACTCCAATACTGAAACTATGTATAGTGCCAAAACAAAAGCATTCACATTGCTAAACTCACAAACTAGTATTTAGACACATAGCCATAATACCAACTTGCCTCATAATTTTGTAATATTTTAAACTTAAGATTTAATCTAAGTCTGCCCAAAATGCCTAGCCATGCTAGGTGTTCTAGTGGTACACTCTGTAATTATTATTTTACTACATGTAAACCACACAATAACCAAATTCTGTAAACTCAGCATTGTAATCCTTATAGAGAATAAACTTTGAATTTGAATTTGAATGAGCATACACAAGGGTAGAGGAGGGTGCAGCTGATAAGAAAATATTAGAGGTGATATTTGATGAGCATCACCCTCACTTTGTTTTCGCTGGTACACAAACATGTCTGTCTGTCTATTTGTCTGTCTGTCAAGCTCCCTGTCTATCTGTCTAGCTCTCTGTCTCAGAGAGCCACAAGACTGCATCATCATCACGTTTACTCACATCTTCAAGCAGAGTATAGCACTTTGTCTGGAT
Source organism: Cherax quadricarinatus (assembly GCF_038502225.1). NCBI lineage: Eukaryota > Metazoa > Arthropoda > Malacostraca > Decapoda > Parastacidae > Cherax > Cherax quadricarinatus. Next base: position 7,731,298 of record NC_091346.1, read on the forward strand.
CTTTTGGGTTATCCTAGGTAATTTACACTATGTATACTTGTATTTATGTGCACCTGTGAGACAGAGATAGACAGACAGATAGAAAGAGAGACAGATTAAAGAGACACAGAGACAGATAGACAAAGACATAGACACAGATAGACAGAGGTAGACAGAGATAGACAGAGAGAGAGACAGACAGACAGACAGACAGACAGAGGAAGACAGAGATAGACATAGATTGAAATAGAGATACAGAGATAGACAGACAGAGATAGACCCTAAACTTGGGGTTAACATCACTTTCCTCTTAAAAGAGGAGTGTTAATATGATATAAACCATACCAACTGCAAAGCTACAACTCTTCAGATCATACAAGACCACCTACATGTTAGTGTGCCAGTGTTGGAAATAAAATAATCACGGTTGCTAGGGAACCAAGGGAGAAAAAGTGTTATGCTTAGATTCCACACACAAGACAGAAAAAAAGATCTAATAAGTTCATCTATTAAAGCATAAAAAGATATACAGTGGACCCCCGCCTTACCAATGCATCGTGTTACGTTAAATCCGCCATGCGAAGCATTTGAACGCAAAACTTTTGCCTCGCCTCACGATAAAAAACTTGCCTTACGTGATTCGTCTGGAACGCGTCCCACGTGTGGCCTCAGCGCCAATGTTTACAAGCCAGCTAGTGCGGTCGCATCTACGCATACATTTGGTACATTTCACATTATCCCAGTGTTTTTAGTGCTTGTAACTGCAAAATAAGTCACCAAGGACCCCAAGAAAGCTTCTAATGCCATCCCTGTGGTAAAAAGGGCGAGAATTAGTATGGAATTGAAAAAAGAGATAAAGGAAATGTGTGCAAAGTAGGTTGAACTGCAAACCTTTACGGATGAAAATCATCCTGACACAGCTACTGCAAGCCGTGTTGGCAACTTGTACAATGACAATGTTATGGCCCATTTTAGGAAAGTCTTAAAGGAACGGGAAGTACAGAGCTCTATGGACAGATTTGTTGTACGACAGAGGTCCAGTGACTCTCAAGCTGGTCCTAGTGGCATTAAAAGAAGAAGGGAAGTAACCCCGGAAAAGGACTTGCTACCTCAAGCCCTAATGGAAGGGGATTTCCCCTTCTAAACAATAACTTCCACACACTCCCCTCCTCCCATCCCATCAATCATCACCAGATCTTCAATAAAGGTAAGCGTCATGTATTCTATTCTTAGCAGAGTAGTAATTGTGCATGTCTTCTTCAGTTTGTGTGCATTAAAATTAACCCTTTCAGGGTCCGACCCATAGATCTACGGCTTCACGTTGAGTGTCCAAAACGTAGATCTACGCCAAAATTCTAGCGCCGTCAAATTTAGCATGAAAACGCTCATAGGCCTACATATGAGAGAATGGGTCTGTGTGGTGGGTGTGCGCCATAAGCAAAAAATCTAGGCGCCGGCTCAGTTACCCTTGTTCACCATGCCTCGTCGCAAGGCAGCTCTCACTCCAAGGAAAATTGGGACTCTCCTGTTCCTATCTGATAGTTCTGACAGTGATGGAAGTAGAAATGAAGACAAATTCTTTGGCTTTGATCAGTTAGTGATGGAAAGGAATGACCAGGATATCGATAATAGTGCAGAAAACCCTGACGATCCTCAACCTTCTACCTCTGGTGTGGGCACTCGTCAGTCATGGTCGGTTGTACCCCAACGCAAGAGAAAACTATTATTTTCGCATGGCCAGGCCTCTGACTTCAGAAATGATGAATATTGCTGCACACTAACAGCACCTTTCAAGGCAGGTGAAATAGCCGACCTAGAAAATGTACAGAGAACTTTCACGGCGCGCATAACGGAGATAAAACACCTCAATTATTGGGAGCGCTTGAGGTTCCTAAACCTGTATTCCCTGGAACGCAGGCGGGAGAGATAAATGATTATATACACCTGGAAAATCCTAGAGGGACTAGTACCGAACTTGCACACGAAAATCACTCACTACGAAAGCAAAAGACTTGGCAGACGATGCACCATCCCCCCAATGAAAAGCAGGGGTGTCACTAGCACGTTAAGAGACCATACAATAAGTGTCAGGGGCCCGAGACTGTTCAACTGCCTCCCAGCACACATAAGGGGGATTACCAACAGACCCCTGGCAGTCTTCAAGCTGGCACTGGACAAGCACCTAAAGTCAGTTCCGGATCAGCCGGGCTGTGGCTCATACGTTGGTTTGCGTGCAGCCAGCAGCAACAGCCTGGTTGATCAGGCTCTGATCCACCAGGAGGCCTGGTCACAGACCGGGCCGCGGGGGCGTTGACCCCCGGAACTCTCTCCAGGTATACTCCAGGTATCCAGGTATAGTGACGTGGATTGTGATTTTATTGCTCTTGACGATCATTCGAGTAGTGATAGTGAGGAATCATATTGGCCAGTGAAGCATCGGTATGTACGCCGCCGCATGCGCTCGGGTAGTGTACCCTATGCCGTGCCCAGGGGACAGAGTACATCCCGGGGTACATCCCATGGCCCTACACCAGGTATAGATAGTGATAGTGAGAATGATGTGCCTACACTTGGCATGGATAGACCACAGGCATCAGTAGATGGTGGTAGTGGTAGTGCCACAGCCATGCATGACTCACCAGCCCAGGCTGGGACCCACGCTGCTGACTCCGCAGTTCAAGGACAAAGCGGAGCGTCAGCCACCAGCCCACCACAACCACAACTACCCGCACAACCAGCCTATGATGTCCAGTATCCACCAGCAAACCGTATCTGGGATTGGCAGCAAAATCCAAATTTTGTTCCCAAGCCCCACCACTTTGATGACTCTGAAAGTGGAATTCTACCAACTTGTCCCCTTGGAAACACTGCAAATGAACTGGAATTCTTTGAACTATTCTTTGACCAGCCATTGACGGAAACTATTGTCAGGGAAAGTAATAAGTATTTTGAGTACACCATGGCAAATACGTTCATGGTGCTTTTTGCAACAATAATGCAACAATAATGCTTATGCCTTATATCTATAAGCATAATATAAAAGCATACTGGTCCACAGATCGGCTAATTTCTACCCCGGTCTTAAGTAAGTAAGTAAGTAAATTTATTCAGGTATACACAATACAGTTACATAGAATTATCATACATAGCAGCATATGTGTAGAGAACATAGGATAACCCAAAAAAGTCAGACAGAGTGACTTATTTCCATTGGGGTCCTTTTACCTTATTATTATAATATAAAGGTTATAATATTTTCTTATTATTCTATAATGAAGATAACATCTTATTATCATACTAAAAAGACTATCTACTACACGAGGGTCATTAAGACTATCTACAATACGAGGGTCATTAAGACTATCTACTACTCGAGGGTCATTACGACTATCTACAATACGAGGGTCATTACTAGGGATAAGGTAAAATTTACACGTATTTTAGCTAAAAAATAGAAAATCATTCCCCTCCCTTTCTGTTGCTTCGTTCATCAGACACTTTTTGGCAGTCTTCTTGAACTGGTTCAAGCTATGACTGGCCTTGACATTTGTGGGTAGTCTGTTCCATTCCTTTATTGCTGTACAATAAAAGGTGTTTGAAGCCTGGCCACTGACTGTGGGTACTACAAAGTTGTGCTCTCTCCCCCTAGTACTATGATTGCTTTGGTTCCCAACCTTGACAAAATTGACAGCAAGATATTCTGGACACTGTTCGTGAGCACTTTTATAAACATGATTTAGCTTCAGTTGTTTTACTCTGTCTTCAACATTCAGCATATCCAACTGCTGTAATTCATCCTGGCCTACATGTTCTCTTGGTCCCAGCCCCAGGATGAATCTTACGATTTTGTTCTGGGTGATTTGCAGTCTATCTTTCAGTTTTTTTGTCAAGGCAGAGTACCAAGAAGAGCAAGCGTAATCCATATGGCATTGTATAAGGGCTAGACATAGGGTCCTGCGAGCCTCAGTAGGTAGACACCGTGCTTGTCTATACAGGAACTTCAGCCTGGCATTCGCTTTCTTTACTACACTGTTCCCTATCAATTCTCCTGACATGCATGGGTCAAAGGGGATTCCCAGATATTTAACTGATGAAACCAAAGTGATGGACTCCCCATTACACTGAACATTAAAATTATTTACCCTTCTCAGTTTATGTTTCGTTCCAAAGAGAATGGCTTCAGTTTTCCCTAGGTGTAATGATAGTTTGTTGTCTACTAACCATTTGCTGCAGGACTCCAGTTGCAGTGTTAATACATTAGCAATATCTTGTGGGTCTTTACCTGTCACTAACAGAGCACTGTCATCTGCATACAGTAGGAGTTTGCACTTGACACTGATAGGCATATCATTGACATAACATAAGAATAGTAAGGGACCCAGAATACTACCTTGGGGAACTCCACATGTTATCGGCAGGGGTTCTGATTCTGTTTTGTTGATTTTGACTATTTGTCTCCTGTTGCTAAGGTAGGACTTAAACCAGTCTACAGAACCTATACCGATACCTTGAAGTTTATTACATAATATATTGTGGTTGACAGTATCGAAGGCCTTTTGCAGGTCTAAGGTTACCATACCTATGAGGTTCCCTTTTGACATTTCAGTTCTCAGGTAATCCATCAGATTAATAAGGAAGGTATCGGTTGAGTAGGATCTTCTAAAGCCCGATTGATAGCTATGGAGAATGCTGTTGTCATTAAGGTACTTAACTACTTGAGAATACACCGCCCTCTCCAGAATTTTAGATATTATACTGAGTATACTAACAGGTCTATAGTTGCTTACATCAGACCTATTATTTTTCTTGAAGATAGGAGTAACTCTGGCCTCCTTGAACCCCTCTGGTACGGTATTAGTGGTGATTGATAGATTTATTATGTGAGCAATAGGGATTGACAGTTCAAAAGCACCATCTTTTAGGAACTTAGACGGGATGTTATCAGGGTCTGTGCTCTTAGTTGGGTTTAACCTGCTTAGTTCTTTTTGAATGAAGTCATGAGATACACTTACTAGTTGACAACTGTTTGGGGTTACCCCTTTATTGGTATAGTATGTTTGAAACTTATCAGAGTCTGTGTTAAAGGTATTTGATGCAGCTGGTAGTTTACTTACTAGTGTTGAACAGGTTTATCTTACTCTTACGTATGTTGCACTTCTCTGACAAAACCAGGCCTGACAGAAGTGACAGGTTATACAAGATTAGAAATGTTTTTATGTATCTCAAACAAAAGTTCAGCATGTACTTTTATCCATTCAAGAATCTTGTAATTGACGAGTCTTTGATTTTGTTCAAAGGTAGGCTGTCATTCAACCAGTATATACCGAGCAAGAGGAAACGCTTTGGTATAAAACTGTTTGTACTCTGTGACAGTGGCCTGGTATTGGATATTGTTGTATACACGGGAAGTAAAACATTGAAAGATACCAAGATTGTAATAAAGTTGGTAGAATTACCGACAATATGTAAAGTAAAAGGACACAAATACAACTAATGTGACATTTTATTGTGTCAACGTTTCGCTCTCCAGGAGCTTTATCAAGCCATTACAAACAATACATGGACACAGGGTATATAAAGGCTCAGAGTGAGGTGCAATACTAGTGAGGTACCATTTCGATGTTCACTAGTGGTGGTAGTAGTAGTAGAAGTGACAAAAGTAATACAATGTGGTAGAGCAATTAATTCGTACATGAGTAAAAGGATATAAAAGCTATTACTTGGGTAACATAAAAATAGGTTGGACAAATATAGACTGGAAAGAGGCAGGTTGTTTCAGTGTTCACTCTCTGTAATGTGCTTTGTGTAGTATAACAGGAGAGACTATGTGATGGCAGGGTTTACTGTTTTCAGGAGGATTCTTGCTAAGACTTCGGAGATGGTGAAGCTGCCGTTGTTTTGTTTAATTGTATTCGAAACAGTGATCAGTGCTGATTCGAGGCACTTGCGTCTGCGGAAATTAGTTTCTTTGATAACTAATTGGGCGTCTCTGAATTTCATGAGATGATTGGTGGAATTTCGGTGTTGTACACAGGCGTTGTTCAAGTTATCGTTCCTACATGCGTAAATGTGTTCATTGAGGCGGGTGTCGAGGTTTCTTGCTGTTTCACCTACGTAAATCTTGTCACAGCCTCCACAGGGTATAGTGTAAACTCCTGCATTGACTGGTTCGTGGTGCTTGGATTTTGTCCTGGTTAGATCCTTTATTGAAGTGCTAGAAGCGATGGCGACTCTGGTGTTAGCTTGTGAAAGTACTTTTGAGACGTTTAGTGCAACCTGGCTGTTGGGAAGAATTATAACTTTGTTGGGAGTGGTGTTGATGCGTGGAGAATTAATGATCTGAAGAGCTCTTTTCTTGCAGTCTTTGATGAAAAAAGAAGGAAAATGTAACTCAGTGAATGTTTGGTGAATGTATGTACATTCCTCATCAAGAAACTCAGGACTACAAATTCGGTATGCTCTTAGGAAAAACCCGATGATGATGCCTCTTTTGGTCTTGGTATCTTGACTGGAATAGAAGTGTGTGTGAGATCATTTTTATTGGTGGGTTTCCGATAAACTTGAAATCTTAGGTTGTTGCCTACTTTGTGAATGAGGACGTCGAGGAAAGGTAGCTTGTCATTGGATTCTTCTTCTAGTGTAAACTGGATCGCCGGTTCAACTGCGTTGAGCCTTGCCTGAAGATTCCGTACATCAAAACGTTTGGGAGTTGTTAGGTAAGACACATATGCAACAGTTAGGTATCTTTATTTTGAAACGTTTCGCCTACACAGTAGGCTTCTTCAGTCGAGTACAGAAAAGTTGATAGAAGCAGAAGATACTTGAAGACGATGTAATCAGTCCATCACCCTTAAAGTTTTGAGGTGGTCAGTCCCTCAGTCTGGAGAAGAGCATTGTTCCGTTGTCTGAAACAATATGAAGTTGAAGTGACAGAATCGGGCCTTATATAGTGCCAGGAGGTGAGACGTAGGTTGATTTGGGAGGGCAGGTCCTTCTCAAACCCAGCCGTTCTCACTAGTAGAGGTTGTCGAAGTAGATGATCTGTACCAAGATACCCTTGTGTTGCAGTGTCTGACAGAATGAACATTAAAATGGTATAAAATACCGACAGATTGTTAGGTAAGACACATATGCAACAGTTAGGTATCTTTATTTTGAAACGTTTCGCCTACACAGTAGGCTTCTTCAGTCGAGTACAGAAAAGTTGATAGAAGCAGAAGATACTTGAAGACGATGTAATCAGTCCATCACCCTTAAAGTTTTGAGGTGGTCAGTCCCTCAGTCTGGAGAAGAGCATTGTTCCGTTGTCTGAAACAATATGAAGTTGAAGTGACAGAATCGGGCCTTATATAGTGCCAGGAGGTGAGACGTAGGTTGATTTGGGAGGGCAGGTCCTTCTCAAACCCAGCCGTTCTCACTAGTAGAGGTTGTCGAAGTAGATGATCTGTACCAAGATACCCTTGTGTTGCAGTGTCTGACAGAATGAACATTAAAATGGTATAAAATACCGACAGATTGTTAGGTAAGACACATATGCAACAGTTAGGTATCAGTAGGCTTCTTCAGTCGAGTACAGAAAAGTTGATAGAAGCAGAAGATACTTGAAGACGATGTAATCAGTCCATCACCCTTAAAGTTTTGAGGTGGTCAGTCCCTCAGTCTGGAGAAGAGCATTGTTCCGTTGTCTGAAACAATATGAAGTTGAAGGCCCGATTCTGTCACTTCAACTTCATATTGTTTCAGACAACGGAACAATGCTCTTCTCCAGACTGAGGGACTGACCACCTCAAAACTTTAAGGGTGATGGACTGATTACATCGTCTTCAAGTATCTTCTGCTTCTATCAACTTTTCTGTACTCGACTGAAGAAGCCTACTGTGTAGGCGAAACGTTTCAAAATAAAGATACCTAACTGTTGCATATGTGTCTTACCTAACAATCTGTCGGTATTTTATACCATTTTAATGTTCATTCTGTCAGACACTGCAACACAAGGGTATCTTGGTACAGATCATCTACTTCGACAACCTCTACTAGTGAGAACGGCTGGGTTTGAGAAGGACCTGCCCTCCCAAATCAACCTACGTCTCACCTCCTGGCACTATATAAGGCCCGATTCTGTCACTTCAACTTCATATTGTTTCAGACAACGGAACAATGCTCTTCTCCAGACTGAGGGACTGACCACCTCAAAACTTTAAGGGTGATGGACTGATTACATCGTCTTCAAGTATCTTCTGCTTCTATCAACTTTTCTGTACTCGACTGAAGAAGCCTACTGTGTAGGCGAAACGTTTCAAAATAAAGATACCTAACTGTTGCATATGTGTCTTACCTAACAATCTGTCGGTATTTTATACCATTTTAATGTTCATTCTGTCAGACACTGCAACACAAGGGTATCTTGGTACAGATCATCTACTTCGACAACCTCTACTAGTGAGAACGGCTGGGTTTGAGAAGGACCTGCCCTCCCAAATCAACCTACGTCTCACCTCCTGGCACTATATAAGGCCCGATTCTGTCACTTCAACTTCATATTGTTTCAGACAACGGAACAATGCTCTTCTCCAGACTGAGGGACTGACCACCTCAAAACTTTAAGGGTGATGGACTGATTACATCGTCTTCAAGTATCTTCTGCTTCTATCAACTTTTCTGTACTCGACTGAAGAAGCCTACTGTGTAGGCGAAACGTTTCAAAATAAAGATACCTAACTGTTGCATATGTGTCTTACCTAACAATCTGTCGGTATTTTATACCATTTTAATGTTCACGTTTGGGAGTTATTACGAGGACGTCGTCCACGTAACGTAACCAAGTGACGCTTGAAGAGATGATGTTGGCGAAGTGTTCGGACTCTAGGTGTTCCATGTATAAGTTGGCTAGGACGGCACTGATGGGGGACCCCATTCCCATGCCGTAGGTTTGTTTGTAGAGCTTGTTATTGAAAGAAAAACAGTTGAAATTAACACAGAGTTCAATCAAGTCAACAAAATCTCCGGGAGGTAGTGGAAGATTAAGGTCCTGATTGACGTCGTAGAACCTCATCCATCGTAGAACCTCATCCATCGTAGAACCTCATCCATCGTAGAACCGCATCCAAAACCTCTCCATCTGTAACAAGAAACTAAGCAGTTTGGATGTGACTTCCCTCTTCACAAAAGTACCTACCAAAAAAGCCATCGAGGTTCTACGACATAAAGTCAATCAGGACCTTAATCTTCCTCTACCTCCCGGAGATTGTGTTGACTTGATTGAACTCTGTGTTAATTTCAACTGTTTTTCTTTCAATAACAAGCTCTACAAACAAACCTACGGCATGGGAATGGGGTCCCCCATCAATGCCGTCCTAGCCAACTTATACATGGAACACCTAGAGTCCGAACACTTTGCCAACATCATCCCTTCAAGCGCCACTTGTTTACGTTACTGGAGAGCGAAACGTTGCCACAATAAAATGTCACATTAGTTGCACTTGTGTCCTTTTACTTTACATATTGTCGGTAATTCTACCAACTTTATTACAATCTGTCGGACACCGCAACATAATGGACATTTCATGCAGACGTTATTTGGACACCCTTCTTCGTGCTCACAGCTATCGCAACAGACACAACTTCCTACAAGATTGCCTGGCAGAGAAGGTGATCCCTAAGTCTACTCCTGCACAACTCTCCAACTCCAAGCACCCCTTCTCTCCAGCTACCCAAGCTTACTTAACTGAATGTGCCGAAGAACTTTCCAACATCGCTAAGGAAACCTTTGAAACTGCAAGGAATATGAGGGCCAATCTTCAGATTGACCAACACACTGCTGAGCATATTCTCAGCACAGTCACCACAGCTAACCTCCAACAGAAGATCAAACTCAATCGCAAACTTCAGTACCTCTGCACTAACAGTCGATGGAAGGAAATGGGACGCGAATCCCTGATAAACAACTTATCGTCACGCACCTTAACCGACTACGAGAAACAAGCACTGAGTCTGGGACTCAAATTTACCACCAACATACGCAAACCTAACTATCAACTCAATCTAGTTACCAGGAACCATAGACACAGTGACAGCAACTTCCAGAAGGGTTATATACAGGGCCTTCTCACTGCAGCTTTATGTGAACCTTCTTCTTCTAATCTTCCTAGACGATACATCACTGCCCTTAAGAACCTCGCCAACGACCCCAACATTATCGTCACCACCGCCGACAAAGGAGGTGGAGTCGTCATACTCAACACCAGTGACTACAACACTAAAATGATGGACCTTTTGAATGATCAATCTACATACGAACCCATCAGCACTCAACAGTGGGAGACGCTCACCAAAGATTTTCTATACAAAACCAGACAAATACTCAAACGCACTAGAGAAGGGAAGAAACTTCTGTACTTGTTACCAAGCAACCCTAAACCAGCACACATGTATGGTTTACCCAAGACCCATAAACACAATATTCCTCTCAGACCAATCACGTCAGGGCAGTGCTCCACACAAACTAGCCGGAGTTCTTGCCAAACATCTTTCCTGCCTTCTGGGGACCATCAGCCCCGCTCATCTTAAACACTCAGGCGACCTTCTCAACCGCATCCGAAACTTCTCCATCCATAACAAGAAACTAAGCAGTTTGGATGTGACTTCCCTCTTCACAAAAGTACCTACCAAAAAAGCCATCGAGGTTCTACGACGTAAAGTCAATCAGGACCTTAATCTTCCTCTACCTCCCGGAGATTGTGTTGACTTGATTGAACTCTGTGTTAATTTCAACTGTTTTTCTTTCAATAACAAGCTCTACAAACAAACCTACGGCATGGGAATGGGGTCCCCCATCAGTGCCGTCCTAGCCAACTTATACATGGAACACCTAGAGTCCGAACACTTCGCCAACATCATCCCTTCAAGCGTCACTTGTTTACGTTACGTGGATGACGTCCTCGTAATAACTCCCAAACGTTTTGATGTACGGAATCTTCAGGCAAGGCTCAACGCAGTGGAACCGGCGATCCAGTTTACACTAGAAGAAGAGTCCAATGACAAGCTACCTTTCCTCGACGTCCTCATTCACAAAGTAGACAACAACCTAAGATTTCAAGTTTATCGGAAATCCACCAATAAAAATGATCTCACACACTTCTATTCCAGTCAAGATACCAAGACCAAAAGAGGCATCATCATCGGGTTTTTCCTAAGAGCATACCGAATTTGTAGTCCTGAGTTTCTTGACGAGGAATGTACATACATTCACCAAACATTCACTGAGTTACATTTTCCTTCTTTTTTCATCAAAGACTGCAAGAAAAGTGCTCTTCAGATCATTAATTCTCCACGCATCAACACCACTCCCAACAAAGTTACAATTCTTCCCAACAGCCAGGTTGCACTAAACGTCTCAAAAGTACTTTCACAAGCTAACACCAGAGTCGCCATCGCTTCTAGCACTTCAATAAAGGATCTAACCAGGACAAAATCCAAGCACCACGAACCAGTCAATGCAGGAGTTTACACTATACCCTGTGGAGGCTGTGACAAGATTTACATAGGTGAAACAGCAAGAAACCTCGACACCCGCCTCAATGAACACATTTACGCATGTAGGAACGATAACTTGAACAACGCCTGTGTACAACACCGAAATTCCACCAATCATCTCATGAAATTCAGAGATGCCCAATTAGTGATCAAAGAAACTAATTTCCGCAGACACAAGTGCCTCGAATCAGCACTGATCGCTGTTTCGAATACAATTAAACAAAACAACGGCAGCTTCACCATCTCCGAAGTCTTAGCAAGAATCCTCCTGAAAACAGTAAACCCTGCCATCACATAGTCTCTCCTGTTATACTACACGAAGCACATTACAGAGAGTGAACACTGAAACAACCTGCCTCTTTCCAGTCTATATTTGTCCAACCTATTTTTATGTTACCCAAGTATAATAGCTTTTATATCCTTTTACTCATGTACCTGGAGTTTACCTGGAGAGAGTTCCGGGGGTCAACGCCCCCGCGGCCCGGTCTGTGACCAGGCCTCCTGGTGGATCAGAGCCTGATCAACCAGGCTGTTGCTGCTGGCTGCACGCAAACCAACGTACGAGCCACAGCCCGGCTGATCAGGAACTGACTTTAGGTGCTTGTCCAGTGCCAGCTTGAAGACTGCCAGGGGTCTGTTGGTAATCCCCCTTATGTGTGCTGGGAGGCAGTTGAACAGTCTCGGGCCCCTGACACTTATTGTATGGTCTCTTAACGTGCTAGTGACACCCCTGCTTTTCATTGGGGGGGATGGTGCATCGTCTGCCAAGTCTTTTGCTTTCGTAGTGAGTGATTTTCTTGTGCAAGTTCGGTACTAGTCCCTCTAGGATTTCCCAGGTGTATATAATCATGTATCTCTCCCTCCTGCGTTCCAGGGAATACAGGTTTAGGAACCTCAAGCGCTCCCAGTAATTGAGGTGTTTTATCTCCATTATGCGCGCCAGGAAAGTTCTCTGTACATTTTCTAGGTCGGCAATTTCACCTGCCTTGAAAGGTGCTGTTAGTGTGCAGCAATATTCCAGCCTAGATAGAACAAGTGACCTGAAGAGTGTCATCATGGGCTTGGCCTCCCTAGTTTTGAAGGTTCTCATTATCCATCCTGTCATTTTTCTAGCAGATGCGATTGATACAATGTTATGGTCCTTGAAGGTGAGATCCTCCGACATGATCACTCCCAGGTCTTTGACGTTGGTGTTTCGCTCTATTTTGTGGCCAGAATTTGTTTTGTACTCTGATGAAGATTTAATTTCCTCATGTTTACCATATCTGAGTAATTGAAATTTCTCATCGTTGAACTTCATATTGTTTTCTGCAGCCCACTGAAAGATTTGGTTGATGTCCGCCTGGAGCTTTGCAGTGTCTGCAATGGAAGACACTGTCATGCAGATTCGGGTGTCATCTGCAAAGGAAGACACGGTGCTGTGGCTGACATCCTTGTCTATGTCGGATATGAGGATGAGGAACAAGATGGGAGCGAGTACTGTGCCTTGTGGAACAGAGCTTTTCACCGTAGCTGCCTCGGACTTTACTCTGTTGACGACTACTCTCTGTGTTCTGTTAGTGAGGAAATTATAGATCCATCGACCGACTTTTCCTGTTATTCCTTTAGCACGCATTTTGTGCGCTATTACGCCATGGTCACACTTGTCGAAGGCTTTTGCAAAGTCTGTATATATTACATCTGCATTCTTTTTGTCTTCTAGTGCATTTAGGACCTTGTCGTAGTGATCCAATAGTTGAGACAGACAGGAGCGACCTGTTCTAAACCCATGTTGCCCTGGGTTGTGTAACTGATGGGTTTCTAGATGGGTGGTGATCTTGCTTCTTAGGACCCTTTCAAAGATTTTTATGATATGGGATGTTAGTGCTATTGGTCTGTAGTTCTTTGCTGTTGCTTTACTGCCCCCTTTGTGGAGTGGGGCTATGTCTGTTGTTTTTAGTAACTGTGGGACGACCCCCGTGTCCATGCTCCCTCTCCATAGGATGGAAAAGGCTCGTGATAGGGGCTTCTTGCAGTTCTTGATGAACACAGAGTTCCATGAGTCTGGCCCTGGGGCAGAGTGCAGGGGCATGTCATTTATCGCCTGTTCGAAGTCATTTGGCGTCAGGATAACATCGGATAGGCTTGTGTTAATCAAATTTTGTGGCTCTCTCATAAAAAATTCATTTTGATCTTCGACTCTCAGTCTAGTTAGCGGCTTGCTAAAAACTGAGTCATATTGGGACTTGAGTAGCTCACTCATTTCCTTGCTGTCATCTGTGTAGGACCCATCTTGTTTAAGTAGGGGCCCAATACTGGACGTTGTTCTCGATTTTGATTTGGCATAGGAGAAGAAATACTTTGGGTTTCTTTCGATTTCATTTATGGCTTTTAGTTCTTCCCGCGATTCCTGACTCCTAAAGGATTCTTTTAGCTTAAGTTCGATGCTTGCTATTTCTCTGACCAGTGTCTCCCTACGCATTTCAGATATATTGACCTCTTTTAGCCGCTCTGTTATTCTTTTCCGTCGCCTGTAAAGGGAGCGCCTGTCTCTTTCTGTTTTACATCTACTCCTCCTTTTTCTTAGAGGAATAAGCCTTGTGCATACATCGAGTGCCACCGAGTTAATCTGTTCTAGGCATAAGTTGGGGTCTGTGTTGCTTAGTATATCTTCCCAGCTTATATCGGTTAGGACTTGGTTTACTTGGTCCCACTTTATGTTTTTGTTATTGAAGTTGAATTTGGTGAATGCTCCCTCGTGACTAATCTCATTATGTCGGTCTGGGGCTCCGCGCATACATGACTGAACCTCAATTATGTTGTGATCTGAGTATATTGTTTTTGATATGGTGACATTTCTTATCAGATCATCATTGTTAGTGAAGATGAGGTCTAGTGTATTCTCCAGTCTAGTAGGCTCTATTATTTGCTGGTTTAAATTGAATTTTGTGCAGAGATTTAAAAGCTCGCGTGAGTGTGAGTTTTCATCAGAGCTGCCTCCTGGTGTTATTACTGCAACAATATTATTTGCTATATTCCTCCATTTTAGGTGCCTTAAGTTGAAATCCCCCAGGAGCAAGATGTTGGGTGCAGGAGCTGGAAGGTTTTCCAGACAGTGGTCAATTTTTAACAGCTGTTCCTGGAATTGCTGGGATGTTGCATCCGGAGGCTTGTAGACTACCACAATGACTAGGTTTTGGTTCTCGACCTTTACTGCTAAAACGTCCACTACATCATTTGAGGCATTTAGCAGTTCTGTGCAAACAAGTGACTCTGCAATGTACTGGCCAACCCCCCCCTTTTGCCTGTTCACTCTGTCACATCTGTATAGGTTGTAACCTGGGATCCATATTTCGTTGTCCAAGTGATCCTTTATGTAGGTCTCAGTGAAAGCCGCGAACATTGCCTTTGCCTCTGCAAGCAGTCCACGGATGAAAGGCATTTTGTTGTTTGTTGCTGGCTTTAGACCCAGTATATTTGCAAAGAAGAATGTTATCGGACTGGTGGTATTGTTGGTACTGGGGGGGGATTTTTTTTCCGGCATTAGTATCTGTATCTGTTGGTTTGGAGTGGAGGCCATCGACTGTGGTTCCACTCCAGGAATGATTGGATTTGGTGTACGATTTCTGCCATTTCCTGCCAGTTTTTTTTCCTTCCTGGCACTGAAAAACCTCTCCCTCTTGAGTGGCTGTGGCTACCCAGGTTTTCCCATGGCCTGGTTGTTTTGTATCTTTTTGTCCCCTTTAGATGGTATGCTTGGCAATTTAAGTTATAGCACAGTCTTTCCTGTACTGAAGAGGTACACAGTTCAGGGTGAAAAAGCTTACAGGAAGGGAGTTTGCATTTTCCTGTTGTCATGTGGGCATGACATTTTCTAGGGTGGTCATAGTTGCACGTCCCATCTGTTTTTCCAGATTTCCCATGCCAGCAGATACCGAGTGCATAGTATGTGCACAGGCTTGGTTTCCGTTTGCCTTTGGTTTCTGTGACTGTATTCCCTGTTGTTAGGTAAGACACATATGCAACAGTGTCTTACCTAACAACCTGTCGGTATTTTATACCATTTTAATGTTCAAGACTGTATTCCCTGTTGGTGCATGTTTCCCTGTCTTACTTCTATCCTCCCTAGCACCAACAATGGAGCTCCCACCAGTTGTTTTTGGTAATATATCCTCACTATTGCTAGTGGAGTCCTCTTGTTTGCTATTTCCTGCGGTATTTCTAGTTTGCAATATTGGTTTTATCTTATCTTTGACTACACTTGTTTCCCTACTATGGCTCCTGTCCCCTATGAGGTCATTTATATGTATTCCTTCCTGCGTATAATTCCCGACTACCTGGACAAAATCTCCAGCTTCACCATTACTGTCTCCCAGGACAGCATCTCCAGCTTCCCCATTACTGTCTCCCAGGACAGCATCTCCAGCTTCACCATTACTGTCTCCCAGGACAGCACCTCCAGCTTCCCCATTACTGTCTCCCAGGACAGCACCTCCAGCTTCACCATTACTGTCTCCCAGAACAGCACTATCAGCCCCCCATTTACTGACTACCAGGACATCATCTCCAGCCTTACAGTTTCTGACTACATGGCCAGTATCAAGGGCAGTACCATTCAGCCCAGACTTTTTATGTTCCCATCTGTTGTAGAAAGCTTCCAGGTTTTCTATGAAAGCAGCTTTGATGTTGACCTCTTTTAATACCCTTGTGATTTTAGTCCACAGATTTATCTCATTTGGGCATACCCAAAAACACTTCCCTGTTTTAATGCTGCTTGTAGCTAGTTCTTGGATATCTGCACAAGGGGCGTGACACCACTTTCCACAAAAATGACAATTTATGCATGTGGAAGCCCGTTTGTTTGACTGACCACAGACTACACACAGCTTCATAATGATTTGAATGGTTGATTTACTGCAATTCTACTAGCAACCTCTTGAATATTCTATTAATAACCTGCTAGGTAGTGCACAACGAAACCGTTTGAAACCAGTCCAGGGTTCGGACCAGTCAAGGGTTCTATTAATCTTATATAGTTTTAATTAGTTACTATGTATTAGGATTAGTTTGTCCAAAATATCTGGGCATGATAGTGGCTATCTTTGTACTTAGCAAATCAAAATTGTAATTACACATTGTAACCTTTTTTTTTCATTTTATTTATTTATTAATTTGAACATGATACATAGAAGTACAAGGATATACAGTTGTTAAGTATAACATACCAAAGCCCTTTGTATGCAGAGCATTATGGGTAGGCTTAAAATTAACTTTACAAAGAAATAAACTTTACTTTACTTTACTTTACTTTACTTTACTTTGCTTTACTTTACTTTACTTTACTTTACTTTACTTTACTTTACTTTACTTTACTTTACTTTACTTTACTTTACTTTACTTTACTTTACTTTACTTTGCTTTACTTTACTTTACTTTACTTTACTTATCTACTTTATTTTTTCTCCCTGGGACTCCCAGGAGTCATGGTTCACTTGTCAGAGTTTTAGTGGCCCTTAAAACACTCAACAATAACAACAACCATTTTAAATTGTTACTGTGTGCCGCATCGTGTGTTTTAATTTTTACGATAATTATAAACTAGTGACTACCTAATATATATATTTTCATCCAAAGTAAATAGCTCATAATGTCATTTGTGAATTATCTTTTCTTAAATATAACATTCTTCATGACTTCTCAACCATAGGATCAAATCTCGCCAATAAAATTCCAGTCACCAATGCCCGAGCTAATGATTATCTATGCTGTATAGTCCTTGTGGCTTAGCGCTTCTTTTTTATTATAATAATAATAATGATTATCTAGATGGAAACTTCCCAACATCTCTCTATCTTACACCAACAGAGCCCACTGAGATTACTGTGATTATTAACTATCTAAAAAACAAATCAGGAAATGTAACCCTCAATTACTGGGAACGCTTGAAGCTCCTCAACCTGTACTTCCTAGTACACAGGCGGGAGATACATGATTATATACCCTTGGAAAATCATAGAGGGATTAGTACCAAACTTGCACACGAAAATCACTCCTTTGAAAGCAAAAGACTCGGCAGACGATGCAATATCGTCCCAATGAAAAAGCAGGAGCATCACTAGCATGATAAGAGATAACACAGTAAGTTTCAGGGGCCCAAGACTGTTCAACTGCCTCCCACCATACATAAGGGGGATTACCAATAGACCCCTGGCTGTCTTCAGGAAGGTGCTGGACAGGCACCTAAAGTCAGTACCTGACCAGCCGGGCTGTGGTTTATACATCGGGTTGCATGCTGCCAACAGTAACAGCCTGGTTGATCAGGCCCTGATCTACCATGAGGCCTGGTCACAGACCAGGCTGCAGGGGCATTGACTCCCGAAACCCTCTCCAGGTATACTCCAGGTATACCACCACTACTGTATAAATGAGCATTACTCTTCAACATTACTCTTCGACAAATCACTAGAAAATAGTGATGTATCAGATATCCGCATCCACGGAACCTCCGCATTTTACTGTAAACAGATGTCCGCAAATGCATTCGCATCCGAATCCTTGGAACATCCGCTCATTTTCTTACATCTGCATCCACATCTGCGGAACATCCACACAATTTCTTACATCCGCATCCGCAAAATAAGTGAGTAAGACATCCTCATACACACCCGCATCTGCGGATATCTAAGTTTTTACATCCGATGCATCTCTACTAGAAACCAACACTTTCCTGACATCACTCAAACTAGCAAGGATTACACCAGTACACAAAGGTAGTGATCCAACAGATGTTAACAATTACAAGCCAATAACAAACTTGCCTTTACTTTCCAAAATCTTTGAGAAACTCGTACACAAAAGGTTATACTCCTTCATAACATCACAAAGCATCTTTAACCCCCTGCCAGTTTGGATTCAGGAGAAACGAAAGCACAAATGATACAATAATAAAAATGCTAGACCTACTATACACAGCACTGGAAAAAATGAATACCCACATGGACTCTTTATTGACCTTAAGAAAGCTTTTGATACAGTAGATCACAGCATCCTACTCAAGCGTGATCATTACGGTATAAGAGGCCATACACTTTCATATATCAAGTCTTACCTTACTAATAGAAAGCAATATGTCTTTGTCAAGGATGCATCCTCCTCAACAAGACTCCTGGACACTGGGGTAAAACAGGGTAGCATTCTTGCCCCCCTCCCTTTTCCTCTATACATCAACGATCTTCCAAGCATATCACAGCATCTTACACCTATTCTCTTTTGTTGACAACATGACTGATCATCTCCTACCCAAATCTAGCCTCACCCAACACTATTGTTAATGAAGAACTTGCAAAAATAGCAACCTGGTTGGCCATCAATAAACTTACACTTAATGTAGACAAAACCTTTGACATTTTACTTGGGAGTAGAGCAAGTGAGGACCAACTAAACATTATACTTAACAACACCCTTATTGCTAAACATAATGAGGGGGATTTCCTGGGTCTACACCTTGATAACAACCTGAAATTCAACACCCATATCCAACACATAAAAAAAAAAAAAAGTTTCTAAAACAGTTGGCATGCTCTCAAAGATACATTAATATGGGCCACAAAGAGCACTACTTATACTATACTATTCACTGATCTACCCATACCTCACCCATGCTATTTGTGCCGGGGCTTCCACAACGAAAAACCACATAAAATCAATAATAACACAACTAAAAGCTGCAGTGTGAATGATCACACAATCCACTGCTAGACAGCACTCCTCCTCCCCCACTCTTCAAAGACCTAAACCTACTCGCTCAACATTTTTAAAACTACAGTTAAAAAACATCTTATATCCTTAACCTATCCCAGCCCATCATAAATACGTATGTAAAAACTATACATGCATTTGCTCAATATTATGAACATAGGTAAAACACTTTCATCAATATAATCAATATATACTTACTCTCAATATCTGCATTCGTCTCAAATGTTAATCACTATTGTGGCCGCCCAAGATTAATTCTCAGAATTGTACATCTTCTCTACAAGACTTATTAAAGCCATATAGCATGACCTAATAGAATACTTAATTCTCCTGTATTCATTGTAACTCATCAAATGGCCGTATGTACTATTTTTGCCTATTAATTTTAAGTTAATTTTAAGTTTACCTGAAATGCTCTGTATATAAAGGAGCTTTTGGCATGTACACCCAATTATTATATTCCTTTGTATAAACTTGTATCATGTCAAAATAAAATATTATTATTATTATTGTTATTATTACAGGTCCACCATCGCAAATCTGGCAATCAGATATCCAGTTCCGTCAGTTATTCGGCACTAATTTCAGCTACCATAATTTTAAATTTCCAGGGTCGCCACACCAACCTGCTGGTACTATTGGATGGCACTACTTGCTACATAAGTCATTCCAATTTCTTTTTCTCCCTTTATTGTTATAACCTGCTTACTTTTAGCCCTAGCCATGGTTTCAACGAATAAAAGAAATGCTTCTCATTGTGTAAAGCACATACACAGTAGTACATTGTCCATAAAATATAAGGTGACTTTGAAGCCACTGTCGGTTGCCACGAGCTCAGTCTTGTGATGCAGGGGAATATGCTTTATTATTATGCTAATATCAACACTATGGCTTATTTGCCTATCATAAATGATCTAATATGACATAATAAACAATATAAATAACATAAAAACATGTTAAATACTCCAGAATGAATAATATTTGGCATAATACCAATCGGTTTGACAGAGGTATGAAGAGGATATGGGATACAAGTATGTACCATCCTCCTATCCCTGTCTTGGGAGCTTGTATTAGAGAAACAGAGTACAGTGGACCCCCGGTTAACGATTTTAATCCGTGCAAGAGGGGTAATTGTTATGCGAAATAATCGTTATGTGAATGAATTTTCCCCATAAGAAATAATGGAAATAAAATTAATCCGTGCAAGACACCCAAAAGTATGAAAAAAAAATTTTTTTTACCACATGAAATATTAATTTTAATACACACAAACTGAAAAAGGCATGCACACTTACATGACACTTACTTTTATTGAAGATCTGGTGATGATTGATGGGATGGGAGGAGGGGAGAGAGAGTGTTAGTGTTTAGAAGGGGAATCCCCTTCCATTAGGACTTGAGGTAGTAAGTCCTTTTCTGGGGTTACTTCCCTTCTTCTTTTAATGCCACTAGGGCCAGCTTCAGAGTCACTGGACTTCTTTCGCACAAGATATCTGTCCATAGTGGCCTGTACCTCTCGTTCCTTTATCACTTCCCTAAAGTGTTTCACAACATTGTCAGTGTACAGGTTGCCAACACGGCTTGCAATAGCTGTGTGAGGGTGATTTTCATCCATGAAGGTTTGCACTTCAAGCCACTTTGCACAGATTTCCTTTATCTTTGTAGTAGGCAACTTCTTCAATTTCTCTCTCCCCTCCTCTGAACCAGTTTCCCCAGGTCTGGCCTCTTGCTCTTGAAGTTGATCTATCAGCTCATCAGTGGTTAGTTCTTCATTGTCCTCCTCCACCAACTCTTCCACATCCTCCCCACTAACCTCCAACCCCAAGGACTTTCCCAATGCCACAATGGATTCCTCAACTGGCACAGGATTCTCAGGGTTAGCCTCAAACCCTTCAAAATCCCTTTTGTCTACACATTCTGGCCACAGTTTCTTCCAAGCAGAGTTCAAGGTCCTCTTAGTCACTTCCTCCCAAGCCTTACCTATAAGGTTTACACAATTGAGGATATTAAAGTGATCTCTCCAAAACTCTCTTAGAGTCAGTTGAGTTTCTGAGGTCATTACAAAGCACCTTTCAAACAGAGCTTTTGTGTACAGTTTCTTGAAGTTGGAAATAACCTGCTGGTCCATGGGCTGCAGGAGAGGAGTGGTATTAGGAGGCAAAAACTTCACCTTAATGAAGCTCATGTCCCCATAAAGTCGCTCTGCCACGTCTGTAGGATGACCAGGGGCATTGTCTAACACCAGGAGGCACTTAAGTTCTAATTTCTTTTCAGTTAGGTAATCTTTCACATTGGGGGCAAATGCATGGTGTAACCAGTTATAGAAAAATTCCCTAGTGACCCATGCCTTACTGTTTGCCCTCCACAGCACACACAAATTATCCTTGAGGACATTCTTTTGCCTGAACGCTCTGGGAGTTTCAGAGTGATACACTAATAAAGGCTTCACTTTGCAATCACCAGTAGCATTGGCACACATGAGAAGAGTAAGCCTGTCTTTCATAGGCTTATGTCCTGGGAGTGCCTTTTCCTCCTGAGTAATGTAGGTCCTGCTTGGCATTTTCTTCCAGAACAGGCCTGTTTCATCACAATTAAACACTTGTTCAGGTTTCAGTCCTTCAGTTTCTATGTACTCCTTGAATTCCTGCACATATTTTTCAGCCGCTTTGTGGTCCGAACTGGCAGCCTCACCATGCCTTATCACACTATGGATGCCACTACGCTTCTTAAATCTCTCAAACCAACCTTTGCTGGCCTTAAATTCACTCACATCATCACTAGTTGCAGGCATTTTTTTAATTAAATCCTCATGCAACTTCCTAGCCTTTTCACATATGATCGCTTGAGAGACGCTATCTCCTGCTAGCTGTTTTTCATTTATCCACACCAATAAGAGTCTCTCAACATCTTCCATCACTTGCGATCTTTGTTTCGAAAACACAGTTAAACCTTTGGCAAGAACAGCTTCCTTGATTGTCTTTTTGGTGCCCACAATAGTAGCGATGGTTGATTGGGGTTTCTTGTACAACTTGACTAGGTCGGCGATACGCACTCCACTTTCATACTTATCAATGATCTCTTTCTTCATTTCAATGGGTATTCTTACCCTTATTGGTGTACGGTTGGCACTAGAAGCTTTCTTGGGGCCCATGGTCACTTATTTTCCAGAAACACCACCGAAAACACTGTAATAATACGAAATATTCCGAGTGTATGCTTGGATGTTAGCGCGGAGGCTGGCTGGTAAACAATGGCACGGGCGGCACATGTGAGGCTGGCTGAGGGCGCACATTGGACGCGTCTCGGACGAAAATCGGTGAGCGGGTTTTTAATCGGTATGCGCGGCAAAAATTTTGCGATTAAAGTAAGCGGTATGCGAAATAATCGCTATGTGATGCCATCGTTATGCGGGGGTCCACTGTATAGCACAGAGCTAACTGATATACACTCGTAGTGCGCCATAAAACTGAAACAGAAAAGCTATTTTCTCTACATAGATTATCATACATAGCAGCATATGTGTAGAGAACCTAGGATAACCCAAAAAAGTCAGACAAAGTGACTTATTTCTAGTACAGTAGGGCCCCACTTATACGGCAGGTTAGGTCCCAGGCTAATGCCGGAAAGCAGACATCGCTGGAAAGCAGAACGACATTTTTTCCACTTATAAATGCATATAAATGCCAGATAACATGTTTGCACTAACATATATTAAGTTAGCAATAGAACTAGGCATTAAAAACAATAAAAAGTATAATACACAAATAGTACTACACCCATTACTTACCTTAAAATATTTGTAGTCGTAATGTAGGGTGAGAGGTGAGTTTTATTTGTAAGAAGTCAGGTTTGGGAGATATGGTAGCCAGCCAGGTCAGCCCACCCCACCCCACCCCACCCCACCCCACCCCACCCACATGTAATATACTATAACATTTAACCCTTAAACTGTCCAAACGTAGCTCTACGTTCACATGCCTAGCGCTCCGACCTTTATTTTCCCCATTTGAAAGCATGTAAAAAAAAAATGTAGATCTACATTCGGAGCCCCTTGCACGTGAATGTAGATCTACGTTTGGACAGTTTAAAATACATATACAGTACACCCATTACTTACCTTAATGTAGGGTAAGAGGTGAGTTTTATTTGTAGGAAGTCAGGTTTGGGAAGTATGGTAGCCAGCCAAGGCAGCCTTCCCCACCCCACCCGCACGTAATGTAAACAAACCAGGCGAACATGTCTGGTTCATACACGTTTGCATTATACCATAATACAAACACTTTCCTTTGTGTACAAGTTGTCTGGATCCATGTTGTTACAGTAGAATAAATAAAGACCAACACTTTCATTCTCATGTAATTTTTAGAAGGAATGATGCTCTAACAAATTATTTTTATTATTACAAAATATTATTATTACAAATTATTATTATTACATGTTATTAATATTACAAGCTATTATTATTATTATTATTATTATTATTATTATTATTATTATTATTATTATTATTATTATTATTATTATTATTATTATTATAAGTTATTATTATTATAATCATAATAAAAAAGAAGCACTAAACCCACAAGTGTTGTGAATAGCTATAGATAGAGTGAAGGCATATGTAAGGAATAAATTTCTAGTTAAGTTACTGGTGTTTGACTAGAGAAAACATAATTCTTCTGCCCTCTCCCACCAACTGCTTGGTAAACAAATCTCATATTTGTCAATTTTTATACTGTGCGTGTATGTATTATGTTTATATGTTACGTAGCGTGTTTATTATATAATTTTGAAAAAATATCATTGATGGATTAATGGAAATGTCTATATTAACGTAATATATGACATTTAATGCGACTAAGAGGTGATATGGCGTTGTGTCATTACGATTTCGTGAGTTGAGTCTTAGTGATTTTAATGTGTACCTGCATGCCAGCACAGTGTGTAAGTATATTTAGGTACAGGTACACATAAGTATAATTATCAGAGTACATATAAAATATACAATAGCTTAAAAACACTTCAAATTTCAGAAAATTTCCAGACATACTAGAGTTGTGCTCATGGACAATGTGAACAAACCAGGTGGGGTGCGCCGTATTTGAAAAACCGCTTGCTGTATAGCAGATTTTGGTTATAAATTGAAATCACCATATTAGCGGAACGCTGTAAGGCAAAATGCCGTAAAGCAGGACCCTACTGTACCTGGCTTGGACTTGCCATATATGATTTTTGGTAACATTTTTTTCTCAGTTGTTTGTTGGGCTATCTTACTGAAACTTGGGCAATGTATGATGGAAAGATGCTTCTTAACGTACACCGAAAATGAAAGAAATCGCACCATAAATAACGGAGTTCACCTCTCAGTCATTAGCCACCCCTTAGCAGTATATTTTCGTATGGTTTTTATGGTTGTATTCTCGTTTTTTTGGTCTCATTTGATAGAATGGAAGATATGTTACAGAAATAGATATGATTTTTATTAGTTTCACGACGAAAAGTACCTTGAAATTGAGCTCAAAGTAGCAGAAATGTTCGATTCTTTGGTGATATTCAATGACGTCACTGTCCAATATGTATTTGATTGGCCAGTCCATTACACAGTCATGAATAGGTTGACATTATTTATACAACTGTTATAATAATGCAGTAGTCTGCATAACAGTAAATCATCTATATTTTGTGTAAGTAAAAATTCAAAATGGAAAGCAAGAGTAATATAAGAGGGGCCTGGAGACGTGACTAATGAACAGAGAAAATGTTATTTTAGTGCCAGGAATGTCTGCATTGTTTATTCTGGACCCTATTTTGAAATTGGCATCTTTTGAAAGTTGTGTAAAATTGGCCAAATTGCCAACTGACCACTTTACTGGGTAGTTAAAAAACGGGAATGGGCAGTTTCTTGTACTCAGTAAACAAAATAGAAGTAAGTTTATTCAGGTATACACAAATGCAGTTACACAGATTATCATACATAGCAGTGTATGTATAGAGAACTGAAGATAGCCCAAAAAAGTCAGAGTGACTTATTTCCAATACCTGGCTTGGGCTCGCCGTATATGATTTTTGGTAAGTATTTTTTTCTCAGTTGTTTGTAGGGCTATCTTATTGAAACCTGGTCTATGTATGATGGAAAGATGCTTCTTAACATACACCAAAAATGAAAAAAATCAGATAAATAATGGAGTTCACTTCTCAGCCATTAGCCATCCCTTAGCAGTATATTTAAGTATGGTTTTTATGGTTATATTCTCATTTTTTTGGTCTCATTTGATAGAATGGAAGATATATTACAGAAATAGATATGATTTTGATTGGTTTCACGACAAAAGTACCTTGAAATTAATCTCAAAGTAGCGGAAATGTTTGATTTTTGCCAATGTTCAATGAACTTTCTTGTGTAAGTCAAGTTGGTTAACTTTATTAAGTGTATTCTAACCTAACCACTCTGCAATCCAGCAAACTCAATAATCCGACACACTACAGGTCCCAGTGATGCCGGATTTGTGATGGCGGACCTGTGTTACAGTATTATTATTTGTGTATGCTCAGTATACCTTTAATATTGAAGACAGAGTAAATCAACTAAAACTGAATTACGTTTATAAAATTGCTCACAACCAGTGTCCCCAGTATCTTATCGCCAATTTTGTTAAGGCCAGGAACCAGTGCAGTTACAGAACTAGGGAAAGGGAGAACAACTTTGCAGTACCTAGAGTCAGTGGTCAGGCTTCAAAGACATTTTTCTATTCAGTTATTCAGCAATAAAAGAGTGGAATAGACTGCCTGCACATGTCAAAGCCTGTCATAGCATGAGCCAGTTCAAGAAGAGAGCCAAAATGTACCTCATGAATAAGGCTACAGAAAGGGAGGAGAATGATTTCTTGTATGAAAATAACTAATTTTACCTCTCCCCTAGTATATCTTTTTTTTATTGTAACTACTTTTACATAGTTAAGATACTTACCTGTTTTTAACTTTTAAATATAAATAATAATTATCACAAGGACTGTAATGAAAATAAGTCATTCTGTCTTACTTTTTTTTGGTTATCCTAGGTTCTCTACACATTTGCTGCTATGTATGATAATCAGTGTAACAGTGTATACCTGAATAAACTTACTTAATGTCAGTTAAGAAAATATATTAAAAATATAATTATTGGGTACCTGTGGTGATAGAGTCATATGGTGTTATAATATTAGTATTATTACTGATGAACTAAAACCATATGACTCAGATAACCACAGGTACACAATACTTATATTTTTAATAACTGACATTAAAAGTGTGTGTGTAGGACAACACCAGTGATATGTGTACTGTGTGTGTGTAGCACAACACCAGTGATACATGCACTGTGTGTAGCACAACACTAGTGATACTTGCACTGTGTGTGTGTAGCACAGCACCAGTGATACATGCACTGTGTGTAGCACAACACCAGTGATACTTGCACTGTGTGTGTGTAGCACAACACCAGTGATACATGCACTGTGTGTGTAGCACAACACCAGTGATACATGCACTGTGTGTGTAGCACAACACCAGTGATACTTGTACTGTGTGTGTGTAGCACAGCACCAGTGATACATGCACTGTGTGTGTAGCACAACACCAGTGATACATGCACTGTGTGTGTAGCACAACACCAGTGATACATGCACTGTGTGTGTAGCACAACACCAGTGATACATGCACTGTGTGTGTAGCACAGCACCAGTGATACTTGTACTGTGTGTGTGTAGCACAGCACCAGTGATACTTGTACTGTGTGTGTAGCACAACACCAGTGATACTTGTACTGTGTGTGTGTAGCACAGCACCAGTGATACATGCACTGTGTGTGTAGCACAGCACCAGTGATACATGCACTGTGTGTGTAGCACAACATCAGTGATACTTGCACTGTGTGTGTGTAGCACAGCACCAGTGATACATGCACTGTGTGTGTAGCACAGCACCAGTGATACATGCACTGTGTGTGTAGCACAACACCAGTGATACATGCACTGTGTGTGTAGCACAACACCAGTGATACATGCACTGTGTGTGTAGCACAACACCAGTGATACATGCACTGTGCGTGTAGCACAACACCAGTGATACATGCACTGTGTGTGTAGCACAACACCAGTGATACATGCACTGTGCGTGTAGCACACCAGTGATACATGCACTGTGTGTATAGCACACCAGCGATACATGCACTGTGTGTGTGTAGCACACCAGTGATACATGCACTGTGTGTGTAGCACACCAGTGATACATGCACTGTGTGTGTAGCACACCAGTGATACATGCACTGTGTGTGTAGCACACCAGTGATACATGCACTGTGTGTGTAGCACAACACCAGTGATACATGCACTGTGTGTGTAGCACACCAGTGATACATGCACTGTGTTTGTAGCACAACACCAGTGATACATGCACTGTACTGTAATAATAATGCTTGTATTGATAAATATCTATTTTAATTTTCAGACTTCAAGTTAAAAGGCTTGTTTTCTGAAGAACTCTAGAATGGTTAAAGCTTTGATATTGTTGTGAGTGTGACTAGTTAATGGATCTTCAAAAGGAGGAAGGTGAGTATGCAACAAGTGATATATATATATATATATATATATATATATATATATATATATATATATATATATATATATATATATGCAGTATAATCTGGCAATATAAACAGATTGAGAATAAATACCTAGTACAGTGGACTCCCGGATTTCGTACAATTTGGAAATCCCCTGGATTTTGTACCTTCCCTCAGAAATCGTCTGTATGAGACGTGTTCGCCTCTCGACCGCCACCGCTCACACGTGCATATCTCAATGTGCTTTTGTCACTTGGTCAGTGAGGAATGCTCTGTGCATTCTACCCAAACATTTCATAATTATCCATTATTTTTTGTGCTTGTTTATTGAAGTAAGCCACCATGGGGCCAAAGAAAGTTCCTAGTGCCAGCCCTTTGGTAAAGAAGGTGAGAAACACGATAGAACTCAAGAAAGAAACAGACCTCTTTGGATGTATTTTTTGGGTGATGAGGATACAGTGACTCACAAGCTGGTCCCAGTGCCAGTAAAAGACAAAGAAGGGAAGTAACCCTATATAGGGCTTTGATACCTGAAGTCCTAATGGAGGGGGATTCCCCTTCCAAAAAATAACTTCTCCTCCCTCTCCCCTTCTCGCCGTCTTCCATACGCCAGCAAGAGTCTTCAATAAAGGTATGTAATAGTGATTTAAATATTCACTTATCCATTTCTTTAGTCATTTATATTTATTTGTCATTGTTTTCTGTATGTATAGCTATATTTATTCTTTAAAAAAAAATTTTTTTTTGTTTATATTTTTGAGTGTTTGGAACAGATTAATTGAATTTACCTTATTTCTTAAGGGAAATATTACTTCACTTTTTGTCCATTTTGGATTTCGACCGATGTTCTGGAACGGATTAACCCTAAGGGTTGAGAGGCCCTCACCTAAACTCGTTCTCAGGGTTGAAAATTTTTCAGAAAAAAAAAAATTATTTTTTCTTATGAAATGATAGAAAATCTTTTCCCAATCATAATGACATCAAAAGTATGAAATTTGGTGGAAAACTTATGGAATTTTGCTCTCGCGAAGTTAGCGATCTCGACGATGTTTATGCATCGGCAATTTCGCCCACTTTGAGCCCTATTTTTGGCCAATTTCTGTGTACTAGTTTACCTGGAGTTTACCTGGAGAGAGTTCTGGGGGTCAACGCCCCTGTGGCCCGGTCTGTGACCAGGCCTCCTGGTGGATCAGAGCCTGATCAACCAGGCTGTTACTGCTGGCTGCACACAAACCAACGTACGAGCCACAGTCGGGCTGGTCAGGTACCGACTTTAGGTGCTTGTCCAGTGCCAGCTTGAAGACTGCCAGGGGTCTGTTGGTAATCCCCCTTATGTATGCTGGGAGGCAGTTGAACAATCTCGGGCCCCTGACACAAAAATCATATTTATTTTGCTAGAACTCCATTTTTTCTATCGATTGAGTACAAGAAACCACGCATTTACCAATTTCAACTATCCAATAAAGTGGTTAGAAATTGGCAATTTTGCCAGTTTCACACAAATTTCAGAAGATGCCAATTTCCAAATAGGGTCCAGAATAAACAAGACAGACATTCTTGGCACTAAAATAACAAGTTCTTACATTTCTTTTGCTTTCCACTTTGAATTTTTATTCTCACAAAAAAATAGAAGATTTACTGTTATGCAGACTACTGCATTAGTGTAGAAATGGTATAAATAATATCAGCGCACTAGTGAAAGAATATTAGACTCACCAGTATTGGACGCTTGGCATGATTTGTTTACTTTTGAACTTTGGTAAAAATCGAACATTTCTGCTACTTTGAGCTCAATTTCAAGGTACTTTTCATTGTGAAACCAATCAAAATCATCTCAATTTCTGTAATATGTCTTCCATTCTATAAATGAGACCAGAAAAACTAGAATACAACAATAAATACCATACAAAAATACAGTGCAAAGTCGCTGTTTTAATCCAAAAACACAAAGTTTTTTTTTTCCTCATTACACACTGTGTGCTGCAGGATTTTTTTTATACTGTGCACAGTGACCACATAGACCCATTCTTTCATAGGTAGGCCTACCAGCTTTCTCTCGCTAGATTTGAAGGCGCTAGAATTTAGGCGTTCTAGTACGTCAATAACCCTGGTGCGTAAGCCATACTAGTATGTCGGAAACCCTGAAAGGGTTAAGGACAAAAACCAGGGGTCCACTGTATTTCTTGCTCTATCAGCCTTTCATTACTTTTCTTTATGTTCAGAATCAGTTTCTGCGAAGATATATTGAACATGGATTAAATTTATCAATGGCTTGTGGGTCTTGATATTTTAATTTTTAGACAGCTTGTTTAACTCATTTTGGTGAGCAGTGTGTTTGACATTTTTTTGGGGTTATCCTAGGTAATTTACATATGTTTGGCAATTGTTCTTTTGTGTACCTGTGCTGCCTAAATACAGTTACAGTGGACCCTCGGTTATTGGCCATAATCTGTTCCAGAAGGTCGCCCTAAAAGCGAAATGGCCTCAAACTGAAATAATATTTCCCATAAGAAGTAGTGTACATAAATACAATTAATCCGTTCAAGACACCCAAATTTTTTTTTTTCAACAAACTGGCCATATCCCACCAAGGCAGGGTGGCCCAAAAAGAAAAACAAAAGCTTCTCTTTTTAAATTTAGTAATTTATACAAGAGAAAGGGTTACTAGCCCCTTGTTCCCGCCATTTTAGTTGCCTCTTACAACACGCATGACTTACGGAGGAAGAATTCTGTTCCACTTCCCCATGGAGAACACCCAAAATTATTCACAAAATTTTTTTTTTTAAAGATTAATTATAGTTTTACATACACAAAACAATGAGAACTAAATAAAATAAATACATAAACAATTAAATCAGTATTACATACCTTTATGAAGACTCTTGTTGGCTTATGGAAGACAGGGAGGAGGAGAGAAGGAGGATTATTGTTTGGAAAGGAAATCCCCCTTCACAATGATTTCAGGTAACAAGTCTCTCTCTGGGGTTACTTCCCTTCTTTGTCTTTTAATGCCACTAGAACCAGCTTGAGAGTCTCTGGACACCTGTCGCACAAAATAACTGTCCAGAATTGTCTGTTTCTGGTGTCTCTTTAGGATTTCTCTGAAGTGGGACAAGGCTTTGTCACTAAACATGTTGCAGATATGGCTTGTTTCAGCTTGGTCAGGGTGGTATTTCTCCATGAAAGCTTGCACCCTACTCCACATTGCACAAATCTCCTTAATCTCTGAAGAAGGCACCTCCTTCTCTCCCTCTTCCTCCTCCTCTGAAGCAAGTTCCTCAGCTGTGGTCTGTTGCTGTTCCAAATGAAGCTCTTGCAGTGCTTCAGTGGTTATCTCTTCCCTGTGGTCCTCCACCAACTCTTCCACATCCTTGCCACTAACCTCTAACCTCCTGGACTTCCCCAATTGTACAATACTTTCCACAACAGGTGTAGGGTCCTCAGGGTCAGCCCCAAACCCTTCAAAATCCCTCTTGGACACAATCTGGTTGCAGTTTTCTCCAAGCAAAGTTCAAAATCCTGGAAGTCACTCCTTGCCAAGCCTTACCTATAAGGCTTATGCAATGGAGGATACTGAAGTGTTTCCTCCAGAACTCTCTTAGGGTCAATTGAGTGTCCGAGGTCACTTCAAAGTACCTTTGAAACACTGTTTTGGTGTAGAGTTTTTTGAAGTTTGAAATGACCCACTGGTCCATGGGTTGGATAAGAGGAGTGGTGTTAGGAGGCAAGAACTTCACTGTTATAAAACTGAAACCCCTAAACAATTGGTCTTCCAAGTCTGGAGGGTGAATAGGAGGATTGTCCAGCACCAGGAGGCACTTGAGTGGCAATTTAATTCCAGGAAGTACTTTTATACACTGGGGCCAAACACATCATTGACCCACTCTTAAAAATTTGTCGTGTGACCCATGCCTTATTATTAGCTTTCCACTTCACACACAATTTACTCTTGAAAACATTGTTTTCCTTGAACACTCTGGGATTTTCAGAGTGATACACCAGTAAAGGCTTCACTTTGAAATCCCCACTAGCATTAGCAGAGAACAAAAGAGTAAGCCTGTCTTTCATAGGCTTGTGTCCTGGCAGTGCCTTTTCCTCCCGAGTAATGTAGGTACTCTTTGGCATTTTCTTCCAAAAGAGGCCTGTTTCGTCACAATTGAACACTTGTTGGGGAAGGAATCCTTCAGCCTTTATGTACCACTTGAATTCCTGCAAGAATTTTTCAGCCGCACATTTGTCAGAACTTGCAGCCACGCCATGCCTTGCCACACTGTGTATGCCACTACACTTCTTAACCCTTTCAGGGTTTCCGATGTACTAGTACGGCTTACACACCAGGGTTATTGACGTACTAGAACGCCTAAATTCTAGCGCCTTTAAATCTAGTGAGAGAAAGCTGGTAGGTCTACATATGAAAGAATGGGTCTATGTGGTCAGTGTGCACAGTATAAAAAAAAATCCTGCAGCACACAGTGCATAATGAGAAAAAAAAAACTCCGACCATGTTTTTGGTTTGAAACAGCAACTTTGCAGTGTATTTTCGTATACTATTTATGGTTGTATTCTAGTTTTCCTGGTCTCATTTTGTAGAATGGAAGACATATTACAGAAATTGAGATAATTTTGATTGGTTTCATAATGAAAAGTACCTTGAAATTGAGCTCAAAGTAGCAGAAATGTTCGATTTTTATCAAAGTTCAAAAGTAAACAAATCATGCCAAGCGTCCAATACACGTCAACTGGTGAGTCTAATATTCTTTCACAAGTGTGCTGATATTATTTATACCATTTCTACACAAATGCAGTTGTCTACATAACAGTAAATCTTCTGATTTTTGTGAGACTGAAAATTCAAAGTGGAAAGCAAAAGAGATGTAAGAGGGTCCTGGGGACGTGACTAATGAACAGAGAAAGTGTTATTTTAGTGCCAGGAATGTTCGTCTTGCTTATTCTGGACCCTATTTGGAAATTGGCATCTTCTAAAATTGTGTGAAATTGGCAAAATTGCCAATTTCTGACCACTTTATTGGATAGTTGAAATCAGTAAATGGATGGTTTCTTGTACTCATTCGATAGAAAAAATGAAGTTCTAGCGAAATGGATATGATTTTAGTCGACTAGTTCACTGAAATTGGCCGAAAATAGGGCTCAAAGTGGGCGAAATCGCCGATGCGTAAACATTGTTGAGACTGCTAACTTCGCGAGAGCATAATTCCATAAGTTTTCCATCAAATTTCATAATTTTGGTGTCATTATGATCGGGAAAAGATTCTCTATCATTTCACAAGAAAAAGATTTTTTTTTATTCCTAAAAAATTTTCGACCCAGAGAATGAGTTTAGGAGAGGGCCTCTCGACCCTGAAAGGGT
This sequence comes from Cherax quadricarinatus, assembly GCF_038502225.1. Lineage (NCBI taxonomy): Eukaryota > Metazoa > Arthropoda > Malacostraca > Decapoda > Parastacidae > Cherax > Cherax quadricarinatus. The sequence continues at coordinate 7,764,519 of NC_091346.1, forward strand.
TAAATCTCTCAAACCAGCCTTTGCTGGCCCTAAATTCACTAACTGCAGCACTTCTTCAAGGCATTTTCTTTACAAGATCCGCATGCAACTGCCTTGCTTTCTCACAAATAATCGACTCCACAACACTGTCTTCTGCTAGTTGTTTTTCTGTGATCCATTTACAATAACTTCTCCATATCTTCCATTATTGCTGACCTTTGTTTCGTTATCACATTTACTCCTTTTGCCACATCAGCTTTCTTGATTTGTTCTTACTTTGGCGGGATGGAAGTGATTGTTGATCTGTTTTTCCCATACATCCTGGCAAGCTCAAGCACTCAAACGCCACTCTCATATTTTTCTATTGCACTTCCTTCTTAAATCCCATTGTGTTTCTCACTTTCTTTACCAATGGAACTTTACTAGGAACTTTCTTTAGGGCCATGGTTACTTATTTCGCAGTTGCACTTACTGAATAACCACCAAAAACAATGGAAATGTTTGAATGAATAAGCAGAAGCTTCCTCACTTGCCCAGAGACACTGCAAGACTGACGCGAGCAGCTGGTGGCTGGGCGGTGACGCATCCCATATGGTTGATAAGCGAAATATCAGCCGATAACCAGAAGCTGAAAGCGGCCGATAACCGAATTGGCTGATAAGCAGAACGGCCGATAGCCAAGGGTCCACTGTACTTATTTTACCTATACATTACAGCATTTATTTTAATTGGATTCAATTTTAATTTCTTCTTAGAATCAAAGTGTTAATATTGGACACAAAACAAGCAGAAGGGGGCTTATACGACTTAACTGAAGAAGACTTTATTCGGATTATTAATCTGTTGGGGTGATAACCCAAGAAAACCAAGCATTGTGGCTTATTTCCATTAGGGTCCTTAGATCTTTTCATAGATTGCAACCATATACCCAGATTGTTAGCTAATGTTAACGAGCACCCAGGTGGAGCATATACGTATTTATTCTAGGTGAACAGGGGCAGCAGGTGTATGGAGATTCACCCATAATAATAATAATAATAGTAATAATAATATCTTTATTTCTACAAGTACGTGTACAAGGTATACAGGCTTAGCTGACATCAGTGACATACTACTACGTATATAAAAAGCCCCTTGCTGTGCAGAGCATTTTGGGCAAATTAGGTCAGTTTTGTCCCAGGATGCAGCCCACACCAGTCAACTAACACCCAGGTCCCCTTTTTACTGATGGGTGAAGACTGGACAGGAGGTATCTTAACTTAAGGAAGCACACCCTATTGCTTCCAATCGTACTGAGGATCGATCCCCAGACCTCAGTGTGTGAGCTGAGTGAGCTAGCAATCATGCTATGGGACATATGTCTTGCATTGCCCAGGACTGAACACAGGTCCTTCATTTGTGAGCTAAATGCAGTATTAGAGAGTAAGAATACCTTATACTTTAGTATTGTAAGTAAACTCTTAAGAAAACTTATCTTACAATTCCATGGCCTTGTATTTCACTGGAATGCCAAGTTGTTACCTGATCTTCCTGATAGTGTAGTATATACACTGCATACTAAATATATACATTCCAGAAATGTAGCTTACATTCTTCTGGAAGAGAAAATAAGGAAAAGGCTTCTTTCTTTAGTTTCTTTCCATCATATAAACAGGTTGGCTTTCAAAATATCTTCATGCTCTCACTGAGTATCTTTAGACCCAGCTATCCAAATATTTAAGTATTGTACTTCAACAATGAGTGAGAATTAATTGATGAAAGTTTCAGACAACAGTGAACAATGAAGAAACCATAGCAAAGGTCACAGGGAGCTTCAGAGTTCTTACACTTTTCAGCAGCAGTTTTAAGTAGTGCAGCTGAGAGATTAATATATAGATCTGATTGATCTGATTATCATCTTTATGGGTATCTTTCCTTTAAGGCTCTTCAGTACTACTTTAGGTTGAAAATGATATAGTAATACAGTACTGACAAACTTTGAGAAAGGACACTTATGCATAGTTCTAGATATTTATTAAAGGAAAATTTTTTCCTTGAGTGGCTTCATCAGTACTAATACAGCGTACGCTACTGTAACATGGTGGACATAATGGACAGTGCAGGTGACCACTATATAACACCTTATTGGAGGTTACTCTCTGTGTATTAGGACTAATGAAGCCACTCAGGGTAAAACATTTCCTTCAATAAATATAAAGAACTGTACACAAGTGTCCTTTTCCACACTGTCATACCTCAGCAAGCCTCTGTAAGACATTGATAAGTCATTCAAGTTGTTGGTTCTTGGAGACAGCTATGTGACTGTACTCACAGCTAGGCAGTACCACAGGTCAAAGAGAAATATGATCAAGGTACCCAGCATGTACATACTCTCCAGGTGGGGAGTTACATAAGGTTACAAGACACCACAACTAAGTTGTAGAAGAGGTCAGGTGTGGTAATTGAGGCCAAAAAGTTCCAGCATTGTATAATAAAGCTTGATGAGAGTAGCTTGCTGTCACTTAGGAATCATTGTGCATGCTCCTAGGCCCACTACATCCACTGTCAGCTCTCAGATGGGATCACAGGTGTGGACGAGTCACCGCAGCTGACAGATGACAGCCCGGTAATCACTACCCATACCAGGGTAAGACTGTGGAAGAAAAGAAGGCTAACCCTGTTCGAAGACTACATATATCCAAATTGTCAGCTATTATGTACAGTGGTACCTTGAGTTATGAGCTTAATTCATTCCAGAAGGCTGTTCAAGTGCCAATACCGAACGAATTTGTTCCCATAAAGAATAATGAAAATTAGATTAATCCATTTCAGACCCCCAAAAATACACTTACAAAAGCACTTACAAAAATACACTTACATAATTGTTAAAGTTGAGAACTGCTCGTAACTCAAGGTACCACTGTATTTTGTTTTCCTCAAGTTTACTTGATAAAAGTATGCTGTTGTTGATCCTGTCTACTTAAAGGAGGCATGTAGTGGTATGGTGGTGTGGCTGAGTGCCCAGTAATGCCTGAACAGCCAGTTGAGCCTGACTCTGTATACTGTAGATATGTGATTGTTAGTGTCAATAAATTCTTGCTACTTCACCTACTTATTCTTCACAGACTCCCACACAATGTGAAGTGAAGAACACATGGGAAAAATAGGGCTTCATTACAGTCAGCTCCAAATTTGCCAAACAATTTTTTTTTTACTGTTGTACTAGGTATAAATTTCTACACTATAACATGCTTTATATTCTGGCAGTGGCTTACTCATGAATTGGAAGAGTGTGCAGAAAGAGTTGATGTGGGCCTGTGGATACAGTACTGAGTTGTCAGTAGTTGATGGTTGTATTGGACTGCTTATGTATTCTGTAATATCTGAGTTGTTTTACCCCACATCACAGTTCTTTATAAAGCCGACAATAAGGCATCATTGCTTGCTCCAGAATCAGCTTCACATCAAACATAGAGTGAGTTAGGTGATGCTTCCTGATAGCAACTGTAGGGGGTGTAAGGATTAGTGGGAAAGGGGACAAGTTATACCTCCACAATCATTCTCCAGCCTTAGGCCTAACTGCTCAACTTGGGTTAGAGGGGAAAAATTCCATGGCATGTAGTATCCAAATTTTTCTCATAACTTGATGTTATGGAAACTTAATGTAAGCAATATTGTATCAAAATTTAACACGTTAACTAATTCTGTCATGTTTTACAGTGCATAATATCAAGATTTTCATATTCTGTACTATCAAAAATTTTGTATTGCTGGTTTTTGGATTGTGTTACAACCAGATTGTGCTGAGTCACTTGCAAGAGGGTTTATTGTGTTTGATTTTTTTATAATAATGAAAATTAATGAATCTTCAATTTACATTGGATGAGAAAATAAAGAATTTTCTGTTACATAAATGTTTAGTGATAATTACTGCTTTCTTTTTGTTAATTTTGTATAGTACTTGATTCATGTGTTTTAAAGAAGAAATTATGAGCTGATTTTTGTCTTTACTTTGCTCTAGGTTGCAGACCACGTCAAAAATTCTTGGGAAGATTTGCAATTTCTGTCCACTCAAGTGATGTTCATAAGGGAGACCGTTCACCTCCTTTGCAGCCTGTACTTGATGAGACTGAACAGGTTGGTCATGATGTAAGTGCTACAGCAGAGCAGCCTGCTAATTGTATGCTGTTGTAAGTGACTTTTTTTTTTCCACAGCAAGAAAGAATGTTAACTGGGTGCAGGAGGAAAGAGGAGTGATTGGTGGAATGATGAAGTAAAGGGTATGATAAAAGAAAAAAGGGTAGCTTATGAGAGGTTTTTACAAAGTAGAAGTGTTGTAAGAAGAGCAGAGTATATGGGGAGTAAAAGAAAGGTGAAGAGAGTGGTGAGAAAGTGCAAAAAGGAGAGCAGATGATAGAGTGGGAGAGGCACTGTCAAGAAATTTTGCTGAAAATAAGAATAAGAAAAAATTTTGGAGTGAGATAAATAAGTTAAGAAAGCCTAGGGAATGAATGGATTTGTCAGCTAAAAACAGAGTAGGGGAGTTAGTAGATAGGGAGTTGGAGGTATTGCGTAGATGGCGAGAATATTTTGAGGAATTTTTAAATGTCAATGAAGAAAGGAAGGCGGTAATTTCATGCTCTAGCCAGGGAGGTATAACATCTTTTAGGAATGAAGAAGAGCAGGATGTGAGTGGGGGAGAGAGATTGTAAAAATTATAGGAGAATAAGTTTGCTGAGTGTATACCAGGAAACGTGTATGGTAGGGTTACTATTGAAAGAATTAGAGGTAAGACAGAGAGTAGGATTGCAGATGAGCAAGGAGGCTTTAGAGTGGGTAGGGGATGTATCGATCAAGTGTTTATATTGAAGCATATATGTGAACAGTATTTAGATAAAGGTATGGAAGTTTTCATTGCATTTATAGATTTAGAAAAGGCATATGATAGAGTGGATAGGGGAGCAATGTGGCAGATGGTGCAAGTATATGGAATAGGTAGTAAGTTACTAAATGCTGTAAAGAGTTTTTATGAGGATAGTAGGCTCAGGTTAGGGTGTGTAGAAGAGGGAGATTACTTCCTGGTAAAAGTAGGTCTTAGACAGGGATGTGTAATGTCACCATATGTATAGATGGGGTTGTAAAAGAAGTAAATGCTAGGGTGTTGGGGAGAGGGGTGGGATTAAATTATGGGGAATCAAATACAAAATGGGAGTTGACACAGTTACTTTTTGCTGATGATACTGTGCTTATGGGAGATTCTAAAGAAAAGTTGCAAGGGTTAGTGGACGAGTTTTGGAGGGTGTGTAAAGGTAGAAAGTTGAAAGTGAACATAGATAGGAGTAAGGTGATGAGGGTATCAAGTGATTTAGATAAAGAAAAATTGTGCGGGTGATAACCAGCTCCTGTACTAGACAGCACACCCCGCCACTTTTCAAAAGACTCAACTTGCTTAATATACAAGACATACACTTATATTATTGTGCCTATTACGTATACAGAACATTAAACTCCACTATAAACCCTCCCCTGAAACTACTCTTTGAGAGTTACAACAGAATGCACAGTCACAATACAAGGCATAAGGCACTTTTTAACATCCCTCAAATCAATCTCTCACTATACAAGAACGCTATGCACATAAAGGGCCTGTAGATCTGGAACTCGCTACCGTAACAGGTCAAGGATCCCCTGACAACTTATAAATTTAGGACTTTGCTAAAAAATCATCTTATCTCACAATATTATCTCTAACTTTTGTTCTATAAATCTGTGAATAAACCTTTCGGATTTGTTTTCGAATCCCTAGCAACTTTAATTTTGTAGTCCCGTTTAGCTTTTCTTATTCCTTTTTAATGTCCCTCTTAATGTCAATACATGTACAATATATATTGATTCATAAGATGACCCTCACCTCTTTCGATGTGCCTATAAATTCCTTTCTTCTGCCCTAAAAGATATTTGAGCCTATTATTCACCCATTTTGGGTCATTTTTTTTTTTTTTTTTTTTTCAACAAGTCGGTCGTCTCCCACCGAGGCAGGGTGATCCAAAAAAGAAAGAAAATCCCCAAAAAGAAAATACTTTCATCATCATTCAACACTTTCACCACACTCACACATTATCACTGCTTTTGCAGAGGTGCTCAGAATACAACAGTTTAGAAGCATATACGTATAAAGATACACAACATATCCCTCCAAACTGCCAATATCCCAAACCCCTCCTTTAAAGTGCAGGCATTGTACTTCCCATTTCCAGGACTCAAGTCTGACTATATGAAAATAACCGGTTTCCCTGAATCCCTTCACTAAATATTACCCTGCTCACACTCCAACAGATCGTCAGGTCCCAAGTATCATTCGTCTCCATTCACTCCTATCTAACACGCTCATGCACGCTTGCTGGAAGTCCAAGCCCCTCGCCCACAAAACCTCCTTTACCCCCTCTTTCCAACCCTTTCGAGGACGACCCCTACCCCTCTTTCCTTCCCCTATAGATTTATATGCTTTCCATGTCATTCTACTTTGATCCATTCTCTCTAAATGACCAAACCACCTCAACAACCCCTCTTCTGCCCTCTGACTAATGCTTTTATTAACTCCACACCTTCTCCTAATTTCCACACTCCGAATTTTCTGCATAATATTTACACCACACATTGCCCTTAGGACATCTCCACTGCCTCCAACCGTCTCCTCGCTGCTGCATTTACCACCCAAGCTTCACATCCATATAAGAGTGTTGGTACTACTATACTTTCATACATTCCCTTCTTTGCCTCCATAGATAACGTTTTTTGACTCCACATATACGTCAACGCACCACTCACCTTTTTTCCCTCATCAATTCTATGATTAACCTCATCCTTCATAAATCCATCCGCCGACACGTCAACTCCCAAGTATCTGAAAACATTCACTTCTTCCATACTCCTCCTCCCCAATTTGATATCCAATTTTTCTTTATCTAAATCATTTGATACCCTCATCACCTTACTCTTTTCTGTGTTCACTTTCCACTTTCTACCTTTACACACATTCTCAAACTCATCCACTAACCTTTGCAATTTTTCTTTAGAATCTCCCATAAGCACAGTATCATCAGCAAAAAGTAACTGTGTCAATTCCCATTTTGAATTTGATTCCCCATAATTTAATCCCACCCCTCTCCCGAACACCCTAGCATTTACTTCTTTTACAACCCCATCTATAAATATATTAAACAACCATGGTGACATTACACATCCCTGTCTAAGACCTACTTTTACCGGGAAGTATTCTCCCTCTCTTCTACACACCCTAACCTGAGCCTCACTATCCTCATAAAAGCTCTTTACAGCATTTAGTAACTTACCACCTATTCCATAAACTTGCAACATCTGCCACATTGCTCCTCTATCCACTCTATCATATGCCTTTTCTAAATCCATAAATGCAATAAAAACTTCCCTACCTTTATCTAAATACTGTTCACATATATGCTTCAATGTAAACACTTGATCTACACATCCCCTACCCACTCTGAAGCCTCCTTGCTCATCCGCAATTCTACATTCTGTCTTACCTCTAATTCTTTCAATTATAACCCTACCGTATACTTTTCCTGGTATACTCAGTAAACTTATTCCTCTATAATTTTTACAATCTCTTTTGTCCCCTTTCCCTTTATATAAAGGGACTATACATGGGTCATTTCTATTTGATCTAATTTCTTTATATGGGATAAATGTTCTTTGGGCAGCATGTATAGTGTTTCGAAAGCTGTCATATTGATAGTTCTCTTCGTTACCCCAGTGAACAGATGATAAGTGTTCTCTAAGCCCATTGTAATCTGCTAAGCGAAAATCTGGGACCGTTACTGAGTTGTTCCTACTAACATACTTCCATTCAATGCTAAAGGTAATTGATTTGTGGTCACTTGTGCCGAGTTCCTCTGTGAGTGACTGTAACACAGTCACTCACACCAACACCAACTCTTCCACATCCTGGCCACTCACCTCCAACCCCATGGACTTCCCCAAAGACACAATAGATTCCACAACTGGCATAGGGTCCTCAGGGTCAGCCTCAATCCCTTCAAAATCCTACTGGAGGACACATTCTGGCCACAATTTTCTCCAAGAAGAGTTAATCGTCCTGAAAGTCACTCCCTGCCAAAAGCCTTATCTATAAGGCTTATGCAGTTGAGGATACTGAAGTGATTCCTCCAGAACTCTCTTAGGGTCAATTCAGTGTCCAAGGTCACTTCAAAGCACCTTTGAAACATTGCTTTGGTGTAGAGGTTTTTGAAGTTTGAAATGACCTGCTGGTCCATGGGCTGGATGACAGGATTGGTATTAGGGGGCAAGAACTTCACTGTGATGAAACTAAACTCCCCCAACAATTTGTTACGCTGAACTAGTAAGAAAGACAGACTGAGTCACGAACATATGAGCGGCCGCATCACGCGGATAGGTGGATGCATCTGGTATGGACGATTTCTGAGCGGATGTACGAAAATGGGAAAAATTTCGCCGAAAAAGTGGTTGAAAACTGAATTGTACAATAACTGGATCAGACGAAAACTGGGGTTCCACTGTACTTGCAAGTCTTTCTGATATTGAATACTCAAGTTTCAAGTTACAATAAATTGAAGTCCCTGTTATGCACAGCATTTTGTGCAAACTTAGACTAAGGTTAGCCTACTAGGTCTACATAGTTATGAAGTTATGTGTATGGTTCAATGCATGGAATTGATTGGAAGTTAAAATTTATTCTGTGATAGGGTAAATGATTTGACTGCAGTATTTAAGCACACACTTCTTTCTTTAACTTAACTTTGAATTCAAGATGTTGCAATTTTTCACTTTAAGTTATTCCACTAGTGTGTCTTTGAAAAAAGTACAGTTTTGTTTACTTTTTTATCTATCAAGCTACTAACAAAATCACAACACCCCACCTCCTTTAGGGGGAGGGGGTGTTGGGATATGAAAAGGCTCTTGAGCCAAGGAATTGGAGCTGCACTTGATTGAATCAAACCTGATTCCCAGGCATTATATAAATTCTTCGGGTTTAGCACTTCCCCACAAATAATAATAAAGAAAATACTTTTTATTTTTACCAGAATTTAATATATGTATACCCTATTTCATGGTAAATTATCTGTGGTTCCTGGCTATGAGTACTGTTAGGTTAGGTTAGGTAAGGTTCGTCAGGAAACAGGACAAATGTTTCCTGACGCGGGTCTTAGTCAGATGATGACCCGCCTTTGGAGCTTTTGGTCATCTGACCGAGGCCTTCCGCTGGCTTACCGGTCCACCCCTTTAAAAATTATGGTCATTTATAACCATTGTTATATATTATGAGTACTGTATATATTGTAATTTTTTATTTTATATAGCTGTTGAATATTCACATAGTAAGCATGGTCAGTAATTTGATCTTAATTTTGTGATTATTTACAGAATGAATATGCTTTTGGAGATTCTTTCTGCAACCTTGACATCTTGGATAATGTTAGAGAAACTGAGGCTCAGTATGCTGATACAGACTCTGCAACAACATCACACAAAGAGGTACCTTCTCTTCAGACAAAGTCAAATCTGCTTCATAATGTCAAGACACCTTCCAGGACAGCAGCCAAAGAGAGTTCTTGTAGCAATCCTACTGAGTTTTTCCGGGGAACCAAATTCCAAGATCTCAGGCGATCACCAAGATTAAAGAGCTCTTATTCCAGTAATGTTAAAAAACTAAATTCTAGGGCAGTATCAAAAGAATTTGCTGAAAGTAAGAATGATGAAGAGCAAAGTAAGAACAAAAAAGGGCTGACAGTAAATATTGTACCCACATCAATTGGGATGATTACTCTTGAAGATGCCATGGGTTTGAATGATAGTGACTTTCCTGATGAAATTACTTCTCCTGGAGATGAAATATCTAAAGAAGTAGGGCTGGGACATTCTCTCCTACACGACTCACGAATAAATAATTGCAATATTGAATCTAAACCAAATTTTAGTTTTTTCAATGAGAATGTCAGGAGGTCACAAAGGCTTCAAGCTAAAAATATCACAAATAACACAAATATGATGTGTGTGTCAAAGAGAAGTAATTTTTGTAAGGTTGGTGGCTCAAATCACAGTAAAAATAAAGGTAGAAACAAATGTGTAAATGCAGATCTTGCATCAAATTTAGATTTTAATTGTGCAAAAGAAACTCTGGATGCTGAAGTACTGAAGGAAATTCACATAAATTCTTTATTAAAGATTTCTTCGTGTGTAGAAGATGCCCCTCGATCAAAATTAAATTATAAGGAAATAAATATAGATTTCAGTGAAGAAAATTTTAAGAATGAACAGTGTGTACAAAATTCGTCAGGTCCTATGAGAAACTTGGAAGTAACCAAAAGCATGTCTGGTGCCAAAAGCTCTTTTATAACTGCCACAAAAGTACTGAAAGAACAGGGTGAGCATTTAGAGTATGCTAGGCTAGCAAAAGACAAAGATGTGAAGTCAGTCCACAATAGAGTAATGCAAGGCTCTCATCTTGAACTGGAGGGGAGAAATAAGGAAAACACAGCACCGTGTGAATCTTTGGATGGCTGTTCAATAAATCGTTGTTCAGAAAAAGAAAATAAGATAGAGAAAACATTAATAAACTGTAATAAGGTTCATTCTAAAGGAAAACACCCAGATTTATCAGATGATGATAATATTTCAGTTGGCAAGGAGAAAAAACATTCTAGTGATCTACAACTAGAAATGGATGCAATTCCAGATATGAAGAGTTTACCATACTGTGTTAAACCCAGTATGGCTTTTGGATTTAATGCACCTGTTACAAGGCACTGTACAGCACCTGTTAAGTTTTTTAATCCTGAAAAATGTTTATCACCTGTTATTTCTGTTTCACATTTGGAAGATCAAGTACATGTTGATGTTAGTGATTCTAAACAAACTCAAGTACAATTTAGCTCTGTAATTATGGGCATTCAGACACCTGTTGGTTCTCTCTCATCAAAAAACAATAATATATTCTATGAAAAGGACACTGTGTGCAATGAGGCTCATCCAACTGTTAAATCTGATTCCTCTAGTCATGGTTCATGTGAGAATACAACATTAAATGCTGAAACACCTGTTAATTCTTCTGCAGCTGTAAAATATAAAACACCTGTTCATCAGCTAGGTACAGCATCTCCCAAGATGCACAAGGCCGCTTCCATTTTAAGGTCTCCATTCAGTGAAAATAATGAGAGTCATATTTTTCTTTCAACTCAAGAAAAGATGGAATTGTCATCATGGGGATTGCCAGAGGCTGTATTGGAGGTTAGTTTATCATACTAGATATATTTGCAAATCAAAAATAATTTTAGATTATGAATGTATACTTCTCATAAATATGCAAGATTACAGGTACGTCTTGCTACTTCTACTTACACTTAGGTCACACTACACACACATGTACAAGCACATATATACACACCCCTCTGGGTTTTCTGCTATTTTCTTTCTAGTTTTTGTTCTTGTTTATTTCCTCTTATCTCCATGGGGAAGTGGAACAGAATTCTTCCTCCGTAAGCCATGCGTGTTGTAAGAGGCAACTAAAATGCCAGGGGCAAGGGGCTAGTAACCCCTTCTCCTGTATATATTACTAAATGTAAAAGGAGAAACTTTCGTTTTTCCTTTTGGGTCACCCTGCCTTGGTGGGATACGGCCGGTGTGTTGAAAGAAAGAAGAAGAATGTATACTTTGTATATTTTACAGATACAAGTCTCCCTCCACATTTGTGAGTTCCACTTTCACGGACTACGAGCATTCGTGAATGCGCAGCTGCCCAATCATATTTAAAATATGTCATTATGTATGTTAGGAATTGTGGCGGCGGCAGAGTTTGTTTGGAGGCAGGACAAGATAGTCCTTCAGTATGACACTAATATCAACTCTACTGCTTATTTATCTATCATAATTGATCTAATATGACATAATGAACAATATTAATAATGGTAATAACAGTATTAATAACAAGTAGTGTTGTGTTGTTGTTGTTGGGTGTATAAGGGCCAATGAGAGCATAAGCCGTACTGGTGAAGGCCAGCAGAGGCGGCATTGTTCTCATTAGCCCTATATACCTCCAACAACATTGGAGGAGTAAGGTTCGTGCTGTCCTTTTTCTATCGATTAATCGCTTAACTTATTTGCTACACTGTTACTGCTACACTTTATCGCAGGCTGGCGCTATAGCCTTTATCGACTAGTGCTGCTTTAGTATCGTCCATATCATAGAATCACTGAAGAAGGTACTCTGCTATGAGTTCTTTCTTGAATTCTATAGTCTTTCTCACCTTCTTTACCAAAGGGCTGGCACTAGTACAATATTTTACGATGTTTTCGTGCGTTTTATGATTGTTCATGGTTCAGTAGGTTAAGGAAGCAGTATTGTTAGGCTAAGTAAGTGCTATTATTATATTTCCCTACAATATATTTGTGCACCAAACATTCGCAAATTTTCAACATTCACAAGGTTCTTGATCTAACTCTCGCGAATGTGGAGGGAGACCTGTATTAGTCTTGAAGCTCATTGAAATGTAGTTTACATCTAATTTAGGGGCACAAAGAATTATGTCTGCTGTCAGACAAAGACTTAACCCTTAAACAGTCCAAACATATATATACGTTTTTTCAACATTTGAAAGTATGTAAAAAAATGTACATCTTTTTATTTTTTACATTTGAAAATGTGTAAAAAAACTTTTATCTACATTTTTTTTTGTTATATTTGAAAATATGTAAAAAAACATAGATTACTTTTGGAGCACTACGGATTTGAACGTCAATCTATTTGGACCGTTTAAGGGTTAAAAGTATCAGTGAAAAATAAAGCTGTGAATGTGTTAACTGAAATATTGAGAAAACTCAGTATTTTGCTGACAATATACAGCACAGTTACATTGGTGTAATAATTGTACCTATTTGTAACTACTGGAACAGAGCTATTCTCATGCTGTTGAATCATTATTAATATTTTTTAATATGCTAGCCATCTCTCATCAAGGCAGGGTGACCTGAAAACCAAACACTTTCACACTATCACTGCCTTGCCAGAGGCATGGTTTAGATGTCACTCTAAACAGCTGATATCCCAAATCCCTCCTTTAACGTGCAAGCACTGTACCTCCCACTTCCACCTCCCACCTATTTATTAATATTTTAATTAAACTTCAGATGGTTGTAGCATTTAACATCTCCTCTTTCACTTTACTCAATTCTTCTACTACTACTCTTTGTAAAGAACAATTTCTCAGTTTCTCTTCAGCTCCTTTTTTTTGTTAACTTGCATTTGGCCTTATGTTATCCTTATTAAAGGTACAAAAAGTTGTTCCTAGGTAGTAGGTTGGTAGACAGCAGCCGCCCAGGGAGGTACTGCTGTCCTGCCAAGTGTGTGTAAAGCAGAAGCCTGTAATTGTTTTTCATGATGGTAGGTTTGCTGGTGTCTTTTTTCTGTCTTATAAACATGCAAGATTTCAGGTACATCTTGCTACATCTTCTTACACTTAGGTTACACTATACATGCATGTACAAGCATGTATATACACACCCCTCTGGGTTTTCTTCTATTTTCTTACTAGTTCTTATTTCCATGGGGAAGTGGAATGTAATTCTTCCTTCTCTGAACCATGCGTGTTGTAAGAGGCAACTAAAACACCAGGAGCAAGAGGCTAGTAACCTCTTCTCCTGTATACATTACTAAAGTTAAAAAAAGAATCTTTTGTTTTTCTTTTTGGGCCACCCTGCCTCGGTGGGATACGACCAGTTTGTTGAGAGAACAAGAAGAATGTTGTTATATCTCCTCTTTTCCTGCTATCAGTCAGCATATGCATCTTTAGTGTTTTCAGCCTTTTTTTTAACACAGCCATTTCTCACCGAGGCAGGGTGACCGAAAAAGAAAGAAAAACCCTAAAAAAAAAAAGCTTTCATTATTATTCAACACTTTCACCATCACTCACACATAATCACTGCCTTCACAGAGGCATGTCAAATATGACAGTTTAGATGTCCCACCAAACTGCCAATATCCCAAACCCCTCCTTTAACCCTTTCAGGGTCCGTCCCGTAGATCTACGGCTTTACGTTCAGGGTCCAAACCGTAGATCTACGCCATGAGCTCAGCTCACTCTGATAAACTGTGAGTGGTACATTTGGGCCTAGATATGAGAGAATACATCTATGTGGTATGTGTGCACCACATAAAACAGATCCTGCAGCACACTGTGTATAATGAGAGAAAAAAAATGAAATCATGATTTTTCGATTAAAACAGCAACTTTGCAGTGTTTTTTCGTATGTTTTTTATAGTTGTATTTGCGATTTCTTGATCTCATTTGATAGAATGGAAGACATATTACAGAAATAGAGATGATTTTGATTGGTTTTATTACTGGAAATGGCTTGAAACTGAGCTCAAAGTAGCAGAAATGTTAAATTTTTGCCGATATTCAAGAGTAAACAAACAACCTCACACGTCTAATACACGCCAGCTGGTGGGTCTAATATACATTCACAAATATGGTGATGATATTTATACAATTATTACAGTATTGCATAACAGTAAATCTTCTATTTTTTGGTGTGAATAAAAATTCATTATGTGAATAAAAAATCAAAATGGAATTTATTTGTAAAGCCTCAAAACATAACTAATGAACAGAGGAAATGTTAGTTTAGTGCCTGGAATGCCTACATTGTTCATTCTGGACCCTATTTTGAAATTGGAATATTTTGAACTTTGTGTTAAATTGGCCAAATTAACAATTTCCGATCACTTTATTTTGTAGTTGAAACAGTTGACTTGGCAATTTCTTGTGCTCAATCGATAGAATAGAAGTAATACTAGTGAAATAGCTAAGAATTTGGTTGATTGGAATAATGTAATTGGCCTAAAATGGGAGTCAAAGTCGGCAAAATCGCCGATTCGTAAATATCACTGACACATCAAAATTCGCGAGAGCATAATTTCGTCAATTTTCCACCAAATTTCGTACTTTTTGTTTTATTACCTTCACAAAAAGATTCTCTACGATTTCATAAGAAAAAATAACAAATTTTTTTTTTGAAAATTCTTGGACACTGGTGCGTGACTCCAGATTTGGGCCTTGGACCCTGAAAGGGTTAAAGTGCAGGTGTTGTACCTCCCATTTCCAGGACTCGAGTCCGGCTAACTGGTTTCCCTGAATCCCTTCACAAAATATTACCCTACTCACACTCCAACAGCTCATCAGCTCCCCAAAACCATTTGTCTCCATTCACTCCTGTCTAACATGCTCATGCATGCTTGCTGGAAGTTCAAGCCCCTTGCCCACAAAACCTTTACCCCCTCCCTCCAACCTTTTCGGGGCTGACCCCTACTCTGCCTTCCTTCCCCTACAAATTTATTTATTTTATTTTATTATCACACTGGCCGATTCCCACCAAGGCAGGGTGGCCCAAAAAAGAAAAACTTTCACCATCATTCACTCCATCACTGTCTTGCCAGAAGGGTGCTTTACACTACAGTTTTTAAACTGCAACATTAACACCCCTCCTTCAGAGTGCAGGCACTGTACTTCCCATCTCCAGGACTCAAGTCCGGCCTGCCGGTTTCCCTGAACCCCTTCATAAATGTTACTCTGCTCACACTCCAACAGCACGTCAAGTATTAAAAACCATTTGTCTCCATTCACTCCTATCAAACACGCTCACGCATGCCTGCTGGAAGTCCAAGCCCCTCGCACACAAAACCTCCTTTACCCCCTCCCTCCAACCCTTCCTAGGCCGACCCCTACCCCGCCTTCCTTCCACTACAGACTGATACACTCTTGAAGTTATTCTGTTTCGCTCCATTCTCTCCACATGTCCGAACCACCTCAGCAACCCTTCCTCAGCCCTCTGGACAACAGTTTTGGTAATCCCGCACCTCCTCCTAACTTCCAAACTACGAATTCTCTGCATTATATTCACACCACACATTGCTCTCAGACATGACATCTCCACTGCCTCCAGCCTTTTCCTCGCTGCAACATTCATCACCCATGCTTCACACCCATATAAAAGTGTTGGTAAAACTATACTCTCATACATTCTCCTCTTTGCCTCCAAGGACAAAGTTCTTTGTCTCCACAGACTCCTAAGTGCACCACTCACCCTTTTCCCCTCATCAATTCTATGATTCACCTCATCTTTCATAGACCCATCCGCTGACACGTCCACTCCCAAATATCTGATTACATTCACCTCCTCCATACTCTCTCCCTCCAATCTGATATCCAATCTTTCATCACCTAATCTTTTTGTTATCCTTATAACCTTACTCTTTCCTGTATTCACTTTCAACTTTCTTCTTTTGCACACCCTACCAAATTCATCCACCAATCTCTGCAACTTCTCTTCAGAATCTCCCAAGAGCACAGTGTCATCAGCAAAGAGCAACTGTGACAACTCCCACTTTATGTGTGATTCTTTATCTTTTAACTCCACGCCTCTTGCCAAGACCCTCGCATTTACTTCTCTTACAACCCCATCTATAAATATATTAAACAACCACGGTGACATCACACATCCTTGTCTAAGGCCTACTTTTACTGGGAAATAATTTCCCTCTTTCCTACATACTGTAACTTGAGCCTCACTATCCTCATAAAAACTCTTCACTGCTTTCAGTAACCTACCTCCTACACCATACACCTGCAGCATCTGCCACATTGCCCCCCTATCCACCCTGTCATACGCCTTTTCCAAGTCCATAAATGCCACAAAGACCTCTTTAGCCTTGTCTAAATACTGTTCACTTATATGTTTCACCGTAAACACCTGGTCCACACACCCCCTACCTTTCCTAAAGCCTCCTTGTTCATCTGCTATCCTATTCTCCGTCTTACTCTTAATTCTTTCAATAATAACTCTACCATACACTTTGCCAGGTATACTCAACAGACTTATCCCCCTATAATTTTTGCACTCTCTTTTGTCCCCTTTGCCTTTATACAAAGGAACTATGCATGCTCTCTGCCAATCCCTAGGTACCTTACCCTCTTCCATACATTTATTAAATAATTGCACCAACCACTCCAAAACTATATCCCCACCTGCTTTTAACATTTCTATCTTTATCCCATCAATCCCGGCTGCCTTACCCCCTTTCATTTTACCTACTGCCTCACGAACTTCCCCCACACTCACAACTGGCTCTTCCTCACTCCTACAAGATGTTGTTCCTCCTTGCCCTATACATGAAATCACAGCTTCCCTATCTTCATCAACATTTAACAATTCCTCAAAATATTCCCTCCATCTTCCCAATACCTCTAACTCTCCATTTAATAACTCTCCTCTCCTATTTTTAACTGACAAATCCATTTGTTCTCTAGGCTTTCTTAACTTGTTAATCTCACTCCAAAACTTTTTCTTATTTTCAACAAAATTTGTTGATAACATCTCACCCACTCTCTCATTTGCTCTCTTTTTACATTGCTTCACCACTCTCTTAACCTCTCTCTTTTTCTCCATATACTCTTCCCTCCTTGCATCACTTCTACTTTGTAAAAACTTCTCATATGCTAACTTTTTCTCCCTTACTACTCTCTTCACATCATCATTCCACCAATCGCTCCTCTTCCCTCCCGCACCCACTTTCCTGTAACCACAAACTTCTGCTGAACACTCTAACACTACATTTTTAAACCTACCCCATACCTCTTTGACCCCATTGCCTATGCTCTCATTTGCCCATCTATCCTCCAATAGCTGTTTATATCTTACCCTAACTGCCTCCTCTTTTAGTTTATAAACCTTCACCTCTCTCTTCCCTGATGCTTCTATTCTCCTTGTATCCCATCTACCTTTTACTCTCAGTGTAGCTACAACTAGAAAGTGATCTGATATATCTGTGGCCCCTCTATAAACATGTACATCCTGAAGTCTACTCAACAGTCTTTTATCTACCAATACATAATCCAACAAACTACTGTCATTTTGCCCTACATCATATCTTGTATACTTATTTATCCTCTTTTTCTTAAAATATGTATTACCTATAACTAAACCCCTTTCTATACAAAGTTCAATCAAAGGGCTCACATTTTCATTTACACCTGGCACCCCAAACTTACCTACCACACCCTCTCTAAAAGTTTCTCCTACTTTAGCATTCAGATCCCCTACCACAATCACTCTCTCACTTGGTTCAAAGGCTCCTATACATTCACTTAAAATCTCCCAAAATCTCTCTCTCTCCTCTGCATTCCTCTCTTCTCCAGGTGCATACACGCTTATTATGACCCACTTCTCGCATCCAACCTTTACTTTAATCCACATAATTCTTGAATTTACACATTCATATTCTCTTTTCTCCTTCCATAACTGATCATTCAACATTACTGCTACCCCTTCCTTTGCTCTAACTCTCTCAGATACTCCAGATTTAATCCCATTTATTTCCCCCCACCGAAACTCCCCTACCCCCTTCAGCTTTGTTTCGCTTAGGGCCAGGACATCCAACTTCTTTTCATTCATAACATCAGCAATCATCTGTTTCTTGTCATCTGCACTACATCCACGCACATTTAAGCATCCCAGTTTTATAAAGTTTTTCTTCTTTTTTTTAGTAAATGTCTACAGGAGAAGGGGTTACTAGCCCATTGCTTCCGGCATTTTAGTCACCTCATACGACACGCATGGCTTACGGAGGAAAGATTCTTTTCCACTTCCCCATGGACAATAGAAGAAATAAAGAAGGACAAGAGCTATTTAGAAAAAGGAGAAAAACCTAGATGTATGTATATATATATGCATGTGCGTGTCTGTGAAGTGTGACCAAAGTGTAAGTAGGAGTAGCAAGATATCCCTGTTATCTAGCGTGTTTATGAGACAGAAAAAGAAACCAGCAATCCTACCATCATGCAAAACAGTTACAGGTTTCTGTTTCACAGTCATCTGGCAGGACAGTAGTACTTCCCTGGGTGGTTGCTGTCTACCAACCTACTACCTACTACCTCACTATGAATTCTCTGCATAATATTTACACCACACACTGCCCTTAGACATAACATCTCCATTGCCTCAAGCCACCTCCTCGCTGCTGCATTCACAACCCATGCTTCATACCCATACAAGAGTGTTGGTACCACTATACTCTCATACATTCCCTTCTTTGCCTCCATGGATAACGTTTTTTTGTCTCCACAGATACCTTAACACACCACCCACTTTTTTTCCTTCATCAATTCTATGGCTAACCTTGCCCTTCATAAACTTATCCTCTGACAAGTCAACTCCCAAATATCTGAAAACATTCACTTCTTCCGTACTCCCTCTCTCCAGTGTGATATCCAGTTTTTCTTTATCTAAATCATTTGATACCCTCATTATCTTAATATTATCTATGTTTCCTTTCAACTTTCTACCTTTAGACACCCTCCCAAACTTGTCCACTAACCTCTGCAACTTTTCTTTAGAATCTCCCATAAGCACAGTATCATCAGCAAAAAGTAGCTGTACCAACTCCCATTTTGTACTTGATTCCCCATAATTTAAACCCACCCCTCTCCCCAGTACCCTAGCATTTACTTCTTTTACAACCCCATCTATAAAAATGTTAAACAACCATGGTGACATTACACATCCCTGTCTAAGACCTACTTTTACTGGAAAGTAATTTCCATCTCTCCTACACACCCTAACCTGAGCCTCACAAATTTCTTCTATTGCTCTAGTTAAGTACTGATAATGTGTTACTTTCTCTCAGTCATATTGCTTTATTTATATGCTGTTGCATAAAAAGATCATTATGTTACAGAACTCTGTTAACTATTTACTTATAGTTCTAACCTCAAAAGGTTGCCCAATTTATTTGTTTATAGGTGAAATTTCCAGCTACAAAAGCTTTCTTATTATCTTGGTCACTTTTCAACAGTTGTTCTCTTATTATATTATGTAATGCTTCGTTTACTTTGCTAAATTCTTCCTTCTGCCAAATTTTATTAAACTGATTATGCACTATCCCTTTTTTTTCATATTTAGTGTTATGTGAAGAATGGAATCAAGACAATGTTTCCCTGGCAAGCAGAGTGTTTGAGCATGCCAAAGGTCCTTGATGGAAGAAATCTTGTTTATTCTGCACCTACATCAGCCGGTATGCTAAGTTTATTAAATACTATTAACTTTGCTCGTTGTCTTCATTTAATTGATGTCTTGATTTGTGTATTACATCTTCATAGGTGCCAGATAAATGGTATTAAATACTGACTCAGTGGAAAAATAGACACAAATGCAATATAGTACAATCCTTTATTGACTCCGTTTTGCTCATACAGTGGGTTTTATCAAGTCACAGACAGATCTGTTTGTGACTTGATAAATCCCACTGTGTGAGCAAAATGTAATCAGTAAAGGATTGCATTATGTACTGCATTTGTGTCTGTGTTTCCTTCATAAGACCTGTATCAAACTTGCCCTTGCTTTCTAAAATATTCAAAAAAAATAATACACAAACAACTTAACTCCTATCTTATATACAACAACATACTTAACCCCTGCCAGTTTGGGTTTAGATCAAAAAAAGTATGATGATGCTATTATATAAATGCTCGAACTAATACATATACAGCCTTCAATAAAAATGAACATCCACTGATGCTCTTCATTGACCTATGGAAAGCATTTGATACAGTGGGCCACAATCTTCTGCACCTAAAAATAATCCACCACAGGCTCAGAGGACATTCCCTCAGTTACCTAATATCTTATCTTAACAGTAGACACCAGTATGTATACGCAAATAGAGTCAACTCCACTATTCAGCCTGTAGCTGTTGGGGTGCCCCAGGGTAGTGTCCTAGGCCCACTCCTCTTTGTCATCTACATCAATGATCTCCCCAGTGCATCTCAACTCCTTAAACCAGTTCTATTCACAGTCGACACTACTAATGTCTACTCCCACTCAAACCCAGCTGTACTTAGAGATACTAAAAATATATATACTTGGATGATGACCAACAAACTCAGTCTCAACATAGACTAAACATACTTCAAGCTGTTCAGAAACAGAGCCTTAAATCTTCTTCTTTCAACACACCGGCTGTATCCCACTGAGGCGGGGTGGCCCAAAAGGAAAAACAAAAGTTTCTCCTTTCAAATTTAGTATATATACAGGAGAAGGGGTTACTAGCCCCTTGCTCCCAGCATTTTAGTCGCCTCTTACAACACGCATGGCTTACGGAGGAAGAATTCTGTTCCACTTCCCCATGGAGATAAGAGGAAATAAACAAGAACAAGAATTAGAAAGAAAATAGAAGAAAACCCAGAGGGGTACGTATATATACGCTTATACATGTATGTGTAGTGTGACCTAAGTGTAAGTAGAAGTAGCAAGACATACCTGAAATCTTGCATGTTCCTGAGACAGAAAAAAGGACACCAGCAATCCTACCATCATGTAACACAATTACAGGCTTTCGTTTTACACTCACTTGGCAGGACATTAGTACCTCCCTGGGCGGTTGCTGTCTACCAACCTACTACCTAGGAGAGCCTTAAATATCCAACTTAATATATATTGATAAATGGTTCCCCCATTACAAGACACTGAGAGTAAATTTCTAGGTCTTCACCTTGACTGTAATCTTAAATTTCATTCCCACATCCAGCATATATCCAAGAAAATTACCAAATCAGTAGGCATCCTTTCCAAGATACAGTCCTGTGTGCTCCAAATGACACTCCTTACCCTATATCACTCTTTAATACATATATGTATACTCCTACCTCAACTATGATATTTGTGTCTGGGGATCAACCACAGCCAACCACCTTAAACCTTTAATAACTTAACAAAAACCTACTGTGCAGATGATTACCAACTCCTGTGCTAGACAGGACGCCCCACCACTTTTCTAAAGCCCGAACCTACTAAATATACAAGAGATACACTCTTCTTCTACTTTCAATGTGCCAGCCGTATCCCACTGAGGTGGCGTGGCCCAAAAGGAAAAACAAAAGTTTCTCATTTTAAATTTAGTAATATATACGGGAGAAGAGGTTACTAGCCCCTTGCTCCCGGCATTTTAGTCGCCTCTAACGACACGCATGGCTTATGGAGGAAGAATTCTGTTCCACTTCCCCATGGAGAAGAGATATACTCATATTATTTTTTTTTTTATTAACACATGGGCCGTTTCCCACCAAGGCAGGGTGGCTGAAAAAGAAAAATTTTCGTCATCATTCACTCCATCACTGTCTTGCCAGAGGCATGCTTACACTACAGTTATAAAACTGCAACATTAACACCCCTCCTTCAGAGTGCCGGCACTGTACTTCCCATCTCCAGGACTCAAGTCCGGCCTGCCAGTTTCCCTGAATCCCTTCATAAATGTTACCTTACTCACACTCCAACAGCACGTCAAGTCCTAAAAACCGTTTGTCTCCATTCGCTCCTATCTAACACGCTCTCACACGCTTGCTGGAAGTCCAAGCCCCTCACACACAAAACCACCTTTACCCCCTCCCTCCAACCTTTCCGACCCCTAACCCGCCTTCCCTCCACTACAGATCTGTACACTCTTGAAATCATTCTATTTCGTTCCACCCTCTCTGCATGTCCAAACCATCTCAACAACCTCTCCTCAGCTCTCTGGATAATAGTTTTGGTAATCCCACAGCTCCTCCTAATCTCCAAACTGCGGATTCTCTGTATTATATTCATTCACACTACACATTGCCCTCAGACGTGACATCTCCACTGCCTCCAACTTTCTCCTTGTTGTAACATTCATAACCTGTACCTCACACCCATACATGAGCGTTGGTATAACTATACTCTCATACATTCCTCTCTTTGCTGTCATGGATAATTTTCTTTGTCTCAATAAACTCCTCAGTGCACCACTCACCTTTTTTCCCCCGTCAGTTCTATGAATTACCTCGTCTTTCGTAGACCCATCTGCTGACATGTCCACTCCCAAATATCTGAATACATCACCTCCTTCATACTCTCTCCCTCCAGTCTGATATTCAATCTTCTGTTACCTAATGTTTTTGCTATCCTTATCACCTTGCTCTTTCCTATATTCACATTTAATTTTCTTCTTTTACATACCCTACCAAACTCATCAACCAACCTCTGCAACTTCTCTTCAGACTCGCCCAAAAGCACAGTGTCATCAGCAAAGAGCAACTGTGACAACTCCCACTTTGTGTTAGATTCCTTATCTTTTAACCCCACACCTCTTGCCATCACCCAAGCATTCACTTCTCTTACAAGTCCATCTATAAATATGTTGAACAACCGTGGTGACATCACACATCCCTGTCTAAGGAATACAGTTACTGGGAAATAATCCCCCTCTCGCCTACATACTCTAACCTGAGCCTCACTATCCTCGTAAAGACTCTTCACTGCTTTCAGTAACTTGCCTCCTATTCCATACATTTGCAACAACTGCCACATTGCCTCACTATCCACCCTATCATACACCTTTTCCAAATGTATAAATGCCACAAAAACCTCTTTACCCTTATCTAAATATTGTTCACCTATATGTTTCACTGCAAACACTTGGTCTACACACCCCTACTCTTCCTAAAGTCTCCTTGTTCTTCTGCTATCCTACTCTGTCTTACTCTTAATTCTTTCAATAATAATTCTACCATACACTTTACCAGGTATTCTCAACAGACTTTTTTTTTTTTTATTTTTTTTAACAAGTCAGCCGTCTCCCACCGAGGCAGGGTGACCCAAAAAAGAAAGAAAATCCCCAAAAAAAGAAAATACTTTCATCATCATTCAACACTTTCACCTCACTCACACATAATCACTGTTTTTGCAGAAGTGCTCAGAACACAACAGTTTAGAAGCATATACCTATAAAGATACACAACATATCCCTCCAAACTGCTAATATCCCGAACCTCTCCTTTAGAGTACAGGCATTATACTTCCCATTTCCAGGACTCAAGTCTGGCTATATAAAAATAACCGGTTTCCCAGAATCCCTTCACTAAATATTACCCTGCTCACACTCCAACAGATCGTCAGGTCCCAAATACCATTCATCTCCATTCACTCCTATCTAACACACTCATGCACGCTTGCTGGAAGTCCAAGCCCCTCACCCACAACACCTCCTTTACCCCCTCCCTCCAACCTTTTCGAGGACGACCCCTACCCCGCCTTCCTTCCCCTACAGATTTATACGCTCTCTATGTCATTCTACTTTGATCCATTCTCTCTAAATGACCAAACCACCTCAACAAGCCCTCTTCAGCCCTCTGACTGATTCCTTTATTAGCTCCACACCTAATTTCCACACTCCGAATTTTCTGCATAATATTTACACCACACATTGCCCTTAGACAGGACATCTCCACTGTTTCCAACCGCCTCCTCGCTGCTGCATTCACAACCCAAGCTTCACACCCATATAAGAGTGTTGGTACTATTATACTTTCATACATTGCCTTCTTTGCCTCCATAGATAACGTTTTTTGTCTCCACATATACCTCAATGCACCACTCACCTTTTTTCCCTCATCAATTTTATCATTAACCTCATCCTTCATAAATCCATCCGCTGACACGTCAACTCCCAAGTATCTGAAAACATTCACTTCTTCCATACTCCTCCTCCCCAGTTTGATATCCAATTTCTCTTTATCTAAATCATTTGATACCCTCATCACCTTACTCTTTTCTATGTTCACTTTCCACTTTCTACCTTTACACACATTCCCAAACTCATCCACTAACCTTTGCTATTTTTCTTTAGAATCTCCCATAAGCACAGTATCATCAGCAAAAAGCAACTGTGTCAGTTCCCATTTTGTATTTGATTCCCCATAATTTAACCCTTAAACGGTCCAAACAGATCGACGTTCAAATTCGTAGTGCTACAAAAGTAGATCTACTTTTTTTTACATATTTTCAAATATAAAAAAAAATGTAGATAAAGGTTTTTTTACACATTTTCACATGTAAAACAAAAAAAAAAAAGATCTACATTTTTTTACATACTTTCAGATGTTGAAAAAATGTATATATACATTTGGACCATTTAAGGGTTAATCCCACCCCTCTCCCGAACACCCTAGCATTTACTTCTTTTACAACCCCATCTATAAATATATTAAACAACCATGGTGACATTACACATCCCTGTCTAAGACCTACTTTTACCGGGAAGTAGTCTCCCTCTCTTCTACACACCCTAACCTGAGCCTCACTATCCTCATAAAAACTCTTTACAGCATTTAGTAACTTACCTCCTATTCCATATAGTACTTGCAACATCTGCCACATTGCTCCCCTATCCACTCTGTCATATGCCTTTTCTAAATCCATAAATGCAGTAAAAACTTCCCTACCTTTATCTAAATACTGTTCACATATATGCCTCAATGTAAACACTTGATCTACACATCCCCTACCCACTCTGAAACCTCCTTGCTCATCCGCAATCCTACATTCTGTCTTACCTCTAATTCTTTCAATTATAACCCTACCGTATACTCAGTAAACTTATTCCTCTATAATTTTTACAATCTCTTTTGTCCCCCTTCCCTTTATATAAAGGGACTATACATGCTCTCTGCCAATCCCTTGGTACATTCCCCTCTTTCATACATTTATTAAACAAAAATACCAACCACTCCAACACTATATCCTCCCCTGCTTTTAATATTTCTGTCATGATCCCATCAGTTCCAGCTGCTTTACCCCCTTTCATTCTACGTAATGCCTCACGCACCTCCCCCACACTCACATCCTGTTCTTCTTCACTCCTAAAAGATGGTATACCTCCCTGGCCAGTGCATGAAATTACCGCTTCCTTTTCTTCGTCGACATTTAAAAGTTCCTCAAAATATTCTCGCCATCTACCCAAAACCTCCATCTCCCCATCTACTAACTCCCCTACTCTGTTTTTAACTGACAAATCCATTCGTTCTCTAGGCTTTCTTAACTTGTTTAACTCCAAAAATTTTTCTTATTTTCATTAAAATTCCTTGACAGTGCCTCTCCCACTCTATCATCTGCTCTCCTTTTGCACTCTCTCACCACTCTCTTCACCTTTCTTTTACTCTCCATATACTCTACTCTTCTTATAACACTTCTGCTTTGTAAAAACCTCTCATAAGCTAACTTTTTCTCTTTTATCACACCCTTTACTTCATCATCCCACCAATCACTCTTCATTCTTTCTGCACCCACTCTCCTATAACAACAAACTTCTGCCCCACATTCTAATACTGCATTTTTAAAACTATTCCAACCCTCTTCAACCCTTCCCCCCCACTACTCATACTTGCACCAGTCCACCTTTCTGCCAATACAGTGGACCCCCGCATAACGATGGCATCACATAGCGATTATTTCGCATACCGCTTACTTTAATCGCAAAATTTTTGCCGCGCATACCGATTAAAAACCCGCTCACCGATTTTCGTCCGAGACGCGTCCAATGTGCGCCCTCACCCAGCCTCACATGTGCCGCCCATGCCATTGTTTACCAGGCAGCCTCCGCGCTAACATCCAAGCATACACTCGGAATATTTCGTATTATTACAGTGTTTTCGGTGGTGTTTCTGGAAAATAAGTGACCATGGGCCCCAAGAAAGCTTCTAGTGCCAACCCTGTGGTAAAAAGGGTGAGAATTAGTATGGAAATTAAGAAAGATTTTGAAGGGTTTGGGGCTAACCCTGAGAAGCCTATGCCAGTTGTGGAATCCATTGTGCCTACTTCAAAGATTAAGGAAATGTGTGCACAGTGGGTTGAACTGCAAACCTTTATGGATGAAAATCACCCTGACACAGCTGTTGCAAGCCGTGCTGGTGACTATTTCAATGACAATGTTGTGGCCCATTTTAGACAAATCGTAAAGGAACGGGAGGTACAGAGCTCTATGGACAGATTTGTTGTGCGACAGAGGTCCAGTGACTCTCAAGCTGGTCCTAGTGGCATTAAAAGAAGAAGGGAAGTAACCCCGGAAAAGGACTTGCTACCTCAAGTCCTAATGGAAGGGGATTCCCCTTCTAAACAGTAAGAAGATAATGCTCTCCCCTCCTCCCATCCCATCAATCATCACCAGATCTTCAATAAAAGTAAGTGTCATGTAAGTGTGCATGCCTTTTTCAGTTTGTGTGTATTAAAATTAACATTTCATGTGGTAAAAAATTTTTTTTTTCATACTTTTGGGTGTCTTGCACGGATTAATTTTATTTCCATTATTTCTTATGGGGAAAATTCATTCACATAACGATTATTTCGCATAACAATTACCCCTCTTGCACGGATTAAAATCGTTAACCGGGGGTCCACTGTAGTTGCTTATATCTCACTCGAACTTCCTCCTCCCTTAGTTTATACACTTTCACCTCCCTCTTGCTTGTTGTTGCCATTTTCCTCTTTTCCCACCCACCTACCTCTTACTCTAACTGTAGCTACAACTAAATAATGATCTTATATATCAGTTGCCCCTCTATAAACGTGTACATCCTGGAGCCTACCCATCAACCTTTTATCCACCATTACATAATCTAACAAACTACTTTCATTACGTGTTATATCATACCTTGTATATTTATTTATCCTCTTCTTCATAAAATATGTATTACTTATTACCAAACCTCTTTCTACACATACCTCAATTAAAGGCTCCCCATTTTCATTTACCCCTGACACCCCAAAATTACTTACTACTCCCTCTACAACATTTTTGCCCACTTTAGCATTGAAATCCCCAACCACCATTACTCTCACACTTGGTTCAAAACTCCCCATGCATTCACTCAACATTTCCCAAAATCTCTCTCTCTCCTCTACACTTCTCTCTTCTCCAGGTGCATATACACTTACTATAACCCGCTTTTCACATCCAATCTTTATTTTACTCCACATAATCCTTGAATTAATACAGTTGTAGTCTCTCTTTTCCTGCCATAAGTTATCCTTCAACATTATTGCTACTCCTTCTTTAGCTCTAACTCTATTTGAAACCCCTGACCTAATCCCATTTATTCCTCTCCACTGAAACTCTCCCACCCCCTTCAGCTTTGTTTCACTTAAAGCCAGGACATCCAGCTTCTTCTCATTCATAACATACACAATCATCTCCTTTCTTATCATTTGCACAACGTCCACGCACATTCAGACTTTCCACTTTGACAATTTTCTTCTTATTCTTTTTAGTAATTATTACAGGAAAGGGGGTTACTAGCCCATTGTTCCCGGCATTTTAGTTGACTTTTACAACACGCATGGCTTACGGAGGAAAGATTCTTATTCCACTTCCCCATGGATATAAAAGGAAAAGCAAGAAGACCAAGAACTATTAAGATAAAATCCAAGAAAACTCAGATGAGTGTGTATAAATAAACATGTAAATGTATATGTAGTGTGACCTAAGTGTAAGTAGAAGTAACAAGACGTACCTGTAATCTTGCATATTTATGAGACAGACAAAAGACACCAGCAGTCCTACCATCATGTAAAACAATTACAGGCTTTCATTTCACACTCACTTGGCAGGACGGTAGTACCCCCCTGGGTGGTTGCTGTCTACCAACAGACTTATTCCCTTATAAATTTTGTACTCTTTTGTCCCCTTTGACTTTATACAAAGGAACTCTGTTTGCTCTTTGCCAGTCTCTAGGTACCTTACCCTCTTCCATACATTTATTAAATAAAAACACCAACCAGTCCAAAACTATATCCCCACCTGCTTATAACATTTCTATCTTTATCCCATCAATCCCAGCTGCTTTACCCCCTTTCATTCTACCCACTGCCCCATGCACTTTCCCCACACTCACAGCTGGTTCTTTCTTACTCCTATTAGATGTTATTCCTCCTTGTCCTATACACGAAATCACAGCTTCCCTATCTTCATCAACATTTAACAATTTCTCAAAATAAACCCTCCATCTTCCTGATACCTCTAACTCTCCATTTAATAACTCTCCTCTCCTATTTTTAACTAACATATCCATTTGTTCCCTAGGCTTTCTCAGCTTATTAATCTCACTCCCAAACTTTTTCTTATTTTCAACAAAATTTTTTGATAAAATCTCACCCACTCTCTCATTTGCTCTCTTTTTACATTGCTTCACCACTCTCTTAGCCTCTCTCTTTTTCTCTCCATAAACTCCTCCCTCCTTGCATCACTTCTACTATGTAAAAACCTCTCATATGCTAACTTTTTCTCACTTACTACTCTCTTTACATCAACAGTCCACCAGTTGCTCTTCTTCCCTCCCATACCTACTTTCTTGTAACCACAAACTTCTGCTGGACACACTAACATTATACAGTGGATCCCCACCTTACGATCAGCTCCCAACTTGACCAATTATGTAAGTGTATTTTTGTAAGTGCTTTTGTACGTGTATTTTTGGGGGTCTGAAACGGACTAATCTAATTCACAATATTCCTTATGGGAACAAATTCGGTCTCTAATGGCACCCGAACAGACTTCTGGAATGAAATAATATTGTAAGGCGGTGGTCCACTGTATTCTTAAACTTACCCCATAAATCTTCTACCCCATTGCCTATACTCACACTATCCCATCTGTCCTCTAACAGTTGTTTATATCTTACCCTATCTGCCTCCTCCTTTAGTTTATAAACCTTCACCTCTCTCTTACTTGCTGCTTCCAATTTCCTTGTAACCCATCTACCTTTTACTCTTACTGTAGGTATAACTAAAAATTGATCTGATATATCTGTGGCCCCTCTATAAACATGTACA
Organism: Cherax quadricarinatus; assembly: GCF_038502225.1. NCBI lineage: Eukaryota > Metazoa > Arthropoda > Malacostraca > Decapoda > Parastacidae > Cherax > Cherax quadricarinatus. Next base: position 7,794,222 of record NC_091346.1, read on the forward strand.
TCCTGAAGTCTACCCAACAGTCCTTTATCTACCAATATGTAGTCCAACAAACTACTGTCATTATGCCCTATGTCATATCTTGTACGTTTACTTATTTATCCTCTTTTTCTTAAAATATGTGTTACCTATAACCAAACCCCTTTCTATACAAAGTTCAATCAAATGCTCCCCATTATCATTTACTCCTGGCACCCCAAACTTACCTACCACACCCTCTCTAAAAGCTTCTCCTACTTTGGTATTTAGGTCCCTTACCACAATTACTCTCTCACTTGGCTCTAACGCTCCTATACACTCGCTTAACATCTCCCAAAACCTTTCTCTCTATTTTATGGTTCACCTCCTCTTTAATAGACTCAATCTTCTGACCTTTCCACTCCTAAATATCTAAATACATCCACTTCCTCAATATTTTCTCCCTTTTGTGTGGTATTCAGTCTGTCATTGCCTAAACTTTTTGTTATCCTCATCACCCTGGTCAGTTCACTTCATTCACTCTCAGATAAGAACCTTTGAGGGGATAAGTGGAAAGTGGATATAAGAAAGGTCAGAGTAGGAAAGAGCCAAGGCTAGACACAGCTGCAAGGCCATGTGTAGCAGCTGCAGCTTTAGCTTTTTACAATTCGTGACAGGTTAGAGATGGGGTTTGAGGACCAGCAGGGATGTGGCAGACACCAGAAAAATGATACATGCAAGGCATCGAGACACTCAGCAGGGATATGGCTGGGAATGGGGTATGGTTTGGGATTAGGTCAGGAAAGTGTTGGTGGTAGAGATGGACTATACTAAAGGTGTACTCACTTTGCTCTTTTCTAAGTTAACTTTTAATTTCCTTCTTTTACACACGTACCCTTCCAATTTGTCACCAACCCTTGTAACTTGTCTTCAGAATTCCCTAAAAGGACTGTGTCATCAGTAAAGAACAACTGGTTTAATTCCCACTTTGTATCAGACCCAATGTCATTCAATCCCACACCCTCCCAATGCCCAAGAATTCACTTCTTTCACAACCCCTCCTATAAATATGTTAAACCATTATGGTGGGATCATGCATCTCTCTAAGTCCTAATTTCGCTGGGAAATAGCCTCCTTTTCCTTCTACATACCTTAACTTGCACCTCACTCTGTATAAAAACTCTTAACTGCTTTTAGTAACCTACTTCTTATTAAATACATTTTCAACATGGCTTCCCGACCCACCCTATCATATGTCTTTTCCAAATATATTAATGTAACAAACAGCTCTTTACCTTTATCTAAGTACTGATCATGTATATGCTTCAGTGTAAACACTTGCTTTACACATTCCCTATCCTTCCTAAGTTCATTTTTTTTAACACGTTGGCCATTTCCCACCGAGGCAGGGTGACCCAAAAAGAAAGAAAAACCCAAAAAGAAGGAAAATACTTTCATCATCATTTAAATTTTTAAGACAACAGCTGTCTCCCACCAAGGTCACCCTTGGGACTTTAATGGGAGGCAGCTGGTGTGTTAAAAAATAATAATAAAAATAATAATAACCCACAAAGATAATATATGGTAATCTTAGTCTATCCATAACTGTATCACATCAAGGACAAACTAAAATGTTGTCTAGTTTCGTCTCCAGCCACAGTATTGTGACTTTTATTCTTCACTAGTCTCAGATTAATTTTTGTTATACTCCAGGCAAGACTCTTGTTGCTGAGTTGTTGCTGCTAAAGAGAGTGGCGGAAAGTGGACGCAAAGGAGTTTTCATCCTTCCTTTCGTATCAGTGGCACGGGAGAAGATGTACTACCTTCAGGTTAGTGTAATATTGTTATTCTGTAGTGGTGTACTACCTTTAAAGTTAGTGTAATTTTATTGTTCTCTTGTGTTAATGAATGTAATTGGTATGAAACAGAAATTGGATAAATGCTTTGCATTCTGGCAGTATTGTTGGGATTTTTTTTTGTCTCATGAACATGTAAGATAGCAGATAAATGAAATCAAGTCAGATTTTATTTCCTAGAATTACAGTGTGTTAATTCAGTTCTAGGATTACATCTTATGTATTTGAAGGGAACTGTTTTATTATGATAAGCATTGTGGCCAGATTAACATAAATGCTGTACTTACAACATGATAAGTTCTGTACATAACAGTGGGGTTTAGATTATAATTATGAGGTAGCATTGAAATAAGTTAGTGATATAAGATTCATTTGACATAGTAAATGATTATGATTGGTACATATTAAATATTTAATAAAGTTCAAGAAATTTGTAACACTGTGAAGCTATTGGAAGATAAAAAAAAAAATCTTTTTGTGATCCTTCAGGTAGGACAGGGATGTGTAATGTCACCATGGTTATTTTATATATTTATAGATGGGGTTGTAAAAGAAGTAAATGCTTGGGTGTTCGGGAGAGGGGTGGGATTAAATTATGGGGAATTAAATACAAAATGGGAAGTGGCAAAGTAACTTTTTGCTGATGATATTGTGCTTATGGGAGATTCTAAAGAAAAATTGCAAAGGTTAGTGGACGAATTTGGGAGTGTTTAAAGGTAGAAAGTTGAAAGTGAACATAGAAAAGAGTAAGGTGATGAGAGTATCAAATGATTTAGATAAAGAAAAATTGGATATCAAATTGGGGAGGAGGAGTATGGAAGAAGTGAATGTTTTCAGATATTTGGGAGTTGACGTGTCAGCGGATAGATTTATGAAGGATGAGGTTAATCATAGAATTGATGAAGGAAAAAAGGTGAGTGGTGCATTGAGGTGTATGTGGAGGCAAAAAATATTATCTATGGAGGCAAAGAAGGGAATGTATGAAAGTATAGTAGTACCAACACTCTTATATGGATGTGAAGCTTGGGTGGTAAATGCTGCAGCGAGGAGGCGGTTAGAGGCAGTGGAGATGTCCTGTTTAAGTGTGGTGTAAATATTAGGCAGAAAATTCGGAGTGTGGAAATTAGGAGAAGGAGTGGAGTTAATAAAAGTATTAGTCAGAGGGCTGAAGAGGGTTTGTTGAGGTGGTTTGGTCATTTATAGAGAATGGATCAAAGTAGAATGACATGGAGAGCGTATAAATCTGAAGGGTAAGGAAGGGCGGGTGGGGGTCGTCCTCGAAAAGGTTGGAGGGAGGGGGTAAAGGAGTTGTTGTGGGTGAGGGGTTTGGACTTTCAGCAAGCGTGTGTGAGCGTGTTAGATAGGAGTGAATGGAGACAAATGGTATTTGGGACCTGACGATCTGTTGGAGTGTGAGCAGGGTAATATTTAGTGAAGGGATTCAGGGAAGCCGGTTATTTTATATAACTGGACTTGAGTCCTGGAAATGGGAAGTACAATGCCTGCACTCTAAAGAAGGGGTTTGGGATATTGGCAGTTTGGAGGGATATATTGTGTATTTTTATACATATATACTTCTAAACTGTTGTATTCTGGGCACCTCTGCAAAAACAGTGATTGTGTGTGAGTGAGGTGAAAGTGTTGAATGATGATGAAAGTATTTTCTTTTTGGAGATTTTCTTTCTTTTTTGGGTCACCCTGCCTCAGTGGGAGACGGCCGACTTGTTGAAAAAAAAAAAATGTATTAGTATACATATATACAGTAGATTATTTTTCTTTGAAGTGTATGCAAATTTTATAATGAAAGTTCATGATAAATATGATTAGCTTGTTCTTATATAAGTATTGCTGTCAGAGAATGCAACACAGTGTTGAGGTCCATTTCATATTTAATCTGATCATTGTTAAACAAATATCATTCATTAACTATGAATGATATTTCATTAACTTTATTTTATGTAAAGTAAAAGGACACAAGTGCAACTAATGTGACATTTTTATTGTGGGAACGTTTCGCTCTTCAGGAGCTTTGTCAAGCCGTTACATAACGGCTTGACAAAGCTCCTGGAGAGCGAAACGTTGCCACAATAAAAATGTCACATTAGTTGCACTTGTGTCCTTTTACTTTACATATTGTCAGTAATTTTACCAACATTATTTCAACTTTATTTTAGGTACTCTGTTACCGACAAACAATAGATACCTTTAAAATCATATGTAGATTAGTCATCTCTTGCACCTCGGGTTCTGAAAGATTCATGAAATTGTAATGTGATTGAAAACAAACCACAAAACGAGTGGGGTTTGAACCCATGGCAGGTAAGTAATACTGGCCTGAGTTTTATGACTCACTTGCCATGAGTTCAAACCCCACCCATTCCATGGTTTTTTCTGAGAGATTGTCTAACAAGAAGTTTCCCAAAGTACAGTCCCCTCGTTGATTGTTTTTTTTTTTTTTTTTTTTTTTTCAACAAGTCGGCCGTCTCCCACTGAGGCAGGGTGACCCAAAAAAGAAAGAAAATCCCCAAAAAGAAAATACTTTCATCATCATTCAACACTTTCACCACACTCGCACATTATCACTGTTTTTGCAGAGGTGCTCAGAATACAACAGTCTAGAAGCATACACATATAAAGATACACAACATATCCCTCCAAACTGCCAATATCCCAAACCCCTCCTTTAAAGTGCAGGCATTGTACTTCCCATTTCCAGGACTCAAGTCCAACTATATGAAAATAACCGGTTTCCCTGAATCCCTTCACTAAATATTACCCTGCTCACACTCCAACAGATCGTCAGGTCCCAAGTACCATTCGTCTCCATTCACTCCTATCTAACACGCTCACGCACGCTTGCTGGAAGTCCAAGCCCCTTACCCACAAAACCTCCTTTACCCCCTCTCTCCAACCCTTTCGAGGACGACCCCTACCCCGCCTTCCTTCCCCTATAGATTTATATGCTTTCCATGTCATTCTACTTTGATCCATTCTCTTTAAATGACCAAACCACCTCAACAACCCCTCTTCTGCCCTCTGACTAATACTTTTATTAACTCCACACCTTCTCCTAATTTCCACACTCCGAATTTTCTTCATAATATTTACACCACACATTGCCCTTAAACAGGACATCTCCACTGCCTCCAACCGTCTCCTCGCTGCTGCATTTACCACCCAAGCTTCACACCCATATAAGAGTGTTGGTACTACTATACTTTCATACATTCCCTTCTTTGCCTCCATAGATAACGTTTTTTGACTCCACATATACCTCAATGCACCACTCACCTTTTTTCCCTCATCAATTCTATGATTAACCTCATCCTTCATAAATCCATCCGCCGACACGTCAACTCCCAAGTATCTGAAAACATTCACTTCTTCCATACTCCTCCTCCCCAATTTGATATCCAATTTTTCTTTATCTAAATCATTTGACACCCTCATCACCTTACTCTTTTCTATGTTCACTTTCAACTTTCTACCTTTACACACATTCCCAAACTCATCCACTAACCTTTGCAATTTTTCTTTAGAATCTCCCATAAGCACAGTATCATCAGCAAAAAGTAACTGTGTCAATTCCCATTTTGAATTTGATTCCCCATAATTTAATCCCACCCCTCTCCCAAACACCCTAGCATTTACTTCCTTTACAACCCCATCTATAAATATATTAAACAACCATGGTGACATTACACATCCCTGTCTAAGACCTACTTTTACCGGGAAGTAGTCTCCCTCTCTTCTACTCACCCTAACCTGAGCCTCACTGGGATACTCTTCACATATTCAGCATGCACTGCTTTACATGGAAATATTTAATATGGATGGGCACTTAATACTAGTGGCTTTTTGTTTTTTCCTAACAGAAAATGTTTGGTATTGCTGGTATACGTGTCGAGGGTTTTATGGGGTCTCACAATCCCCCTGGAGGCCTGAAAGCTACAGATATTGCAGTTTGTACTATTGAAAAAGCTAATAATCTTGTGAACAGGTACAGTATGACTGAAGTCTGCTTAGATGTGAGTTCTCTTCCAGCATTGATAACAGATCTCTCTGTTGCCAGTTGTTTCTACAGATTAAAAATATTGTATTGATGTTTATAAGTAATTGCAGTGTTTTCCATTAAAGAAATAATAATGGCTATATAATTAAACAGTGAGTTAAAGAAATAATAATGGTTGAGGCTCTGCCTGAGCTGTCTTACAGGATGAATGAAGATAAAGTGTAGTAATGAGCTGTTACAAATTAACATGGTTTTCATCATATGGTCTTTAAAAAAATTAGGATGTGAATAAAGTTAACATTTAAATACAGTAATAATACAGAGTATTACTCTAGCTTACAAAATAAATTTATAATTTTTTAGATTAATGGAGGATAAGCGTCTGAATGAGCTCAGCATAATTGTAGTGGACGAGTTACACATGCTGGGTGACTCTCACCGAGGATACCTTCTGGAACTACTCCTCACTAAGGTCATGTTTGTGTCCACTCACTGCAGTCTCACCAAGAAGGTACTGTAATATTTTACATAATTAACTTATAGTATTTGTTAGAATAAATATGTAGATGTGTCTTTTAGGATCCATACCTGAGTCTGTTAAAGCTGTGATATGTTTATCCATGCCTCATTTTGTACATGTAATGCCTCTCCCTTTTGTCTAATTCCATCATATTATTTAACCCTTTCAGGGTCCAGAGGCCAATTTTCAAAGTGTGCACCAGGGTCCAAGAATTTAAAAAAAAAATTTTTGTTATTTTTTCTTATGAAATGGTAAAGAATCTTTTTCTAAAGGTAATAAAACAAAAAGTACGATATTTGATGGAAAATTGACGAAATTATGGTCGCGAATTTTGATGTGTCAGCGATATTTATGAATCGGCGATTTTGCCGACTTTGACTCCCATTTTAGGCCAATTACATTATTCCAGTCGACCAAATTCTTAGCTATTTCACTGGTATTACTTCTATTCTATCGATTGAGCACAAGAAATCGCCCAGTCAACTGTTTCAACTTCAAAATAAAGTGATCGGAAATTGGTAATTTAGCCAATTTAACACAAAGTTCAAAATATTCCAATTTTAAAATAGGGTCCAGAGTAAACAATGCAGGCATTCCTGGCACTAAACTAACATTTGCTCTCTTCATTAGTTATGTTTTCAGGCTTTACAAATGAATTCCATTTTGATTTTTTATTCGCATAATGAATTTTTATTCACACCAAAAAATAGAAGATTTACTGTTATGCAATATTGTAGTAATTATATAAATATCATCACCACATTTGTGAATGTATATTAGACCCACCAGCTGCCGTGTATTAGACGTGTGAGGTCGTTTGTTTAATCTTGAACATCGGCAAAAATTTAACATTTTCACTAATTTGAGCTCAGTTTCAAGACATTTCCAGTACTAAAACCAATCAAAATCATCTATATTTTGTAATATATCTTCCATTCTATCAGATGAGACCAAGAAATCGCAATACAACTATAAAAAACATACAAAAAAGCACTGCAAAGTCGCTCTTTTAATCGAAAATTACTGTCTCAGTTTTTTCTCTCATTATACGCTGTGTGCTGCAGGATTTGTTTTATGTGGTGCACACATACCACATAGATGTATTATCTCATATCTAGGCCCATATGTACCACTCACAGCTTATTAGAGTGAGCTGAGCTCATGGCGTAGATCTACTGTTTGGACCCTCAACGTAAGGCCGTAGATCTACGGCACGGACCCTGAAAGGGTTAATAGCAATGCAATATAAATTTCACTAATGGGGATCTTATAAAATTCTGGTTAACGTTTCAATTTTTGGGAGCAAGGGGATAGTAACCCCTTTCCCTGTATACATTACTACATTTTATTTATTTTTATTATCACACTGGCTGATTCCCACCAAGGCAGGGTGTCCCGAAAAAGAAAAACTTTCACCATCATTCACTCCATCACTGTCTTGCCAGAAGGGTGCTTTACACTACAGTTTTTAAACTGCAACATTAACACCCCTCCTTCAGAGTGCAGGCACTGTACTTTCCATCTCCAGGACTCAAGTCCGGCCTGCCGGTTTCCCTGAACCCCTTCATAAATGTTACTTTGCTCACACTCCAACAGCACGTCAAGTATTAAAAACCATTTGTCTCCATTCACTCCTATCAAACACGCTCACGCATGCCTGCTTGAAGTCCAAGCCCCTCGCACACAAAACCTCCTTTACCCCCTCCCTCCAACCTTTCCTAGGCCGACCCCTACCCCGCCTTCCTTCCACTACAGACTGATACACTCTTGAAGTTATTCTGTTTCGCTCCATTCTCTCCACATGTCCGAACCACCTCAACAACCCTTCCTCAGCCCTCTGGACAACAGTTTTGGTAATCCCGCACCTCCTCCTAACTTCCAAACTACGAATTCTCTGCATTATATTCACACCACACATTGCTCTCAGACATGACATTTCCACTGCCTCCAGCCTTCTCCTTGCTGCAACATTCATCACCCATGCTTCACACCCTTATAAAAGCGTTGGTAAAACTATACTCTCATACATTCCCCTCTTTGCCTCCAAGGACAAAGTTCTTTGTCTCCACAGACTCCTAAGTGCACCACTCACCCTTTTCCCCTCATCAATTCTATGATTCACCTCATCTTTCATAGACCCATCCGCTGACACGTCCACTCCCAAATATCTGAATACATTCACCTCCTCCATACTCTCTCCCTCCAATCTGATATCCAATCTTTCATCACCTAATCTTTTTGTTATCCTCATAACCTTACTCTTTCCTGTATTCACTTTCAATTTTCTTCTTTTGCACACCCTACCAAATTCATCCACCAATCTCTGCAACTTCTCTTCAGAATCTCCCAAGAGCACAGTGTCATCAGCAAAGAGCAACTGTGACAACTCCCACTTTATGTGTGATTCTTTATCTTTTAACTCCACGCCTCTTGCCAAGACCCTCGCATTTACTTCTCTTACAACCCCATCTATAAATATATTAAACAACCACGGTGATATCACACATCCTTGTCTAAGGCCTACTTTTACTGGGAAATAATTTCCCTCTTTCCTACATACTCTAACTTGAGCCTCACTATCCTCGTAAAAACTCTTCACTGCTTTCAGTATCCTACCTCCTACACCATACACCTGCAACATCTGCCACATTGCCCCCCTATCCACCCTGTCATACGCCTTTTCCAAATCCATAAATGCCACAAAGACCTCTTTAGCCTTATGTAAATACTGTTCACTTATATGTTTCACTGTAAACACCTGGTCCACACACCCCCTACCTTTCCTAAAGCCTCCTTGTTCATCTGCTATCCTATTCTCCGTCTTACTCTTAATTCTTTCAATAATAACTCTACCATACACTTTGCCAGGTATACTCAACAGACTTCTTTCTTTCAACACACCGGCCGTATCCCACCGAGGCGGGGTGGCCCAAAATGAAAAACGAAAGTTTCTCCTTTTACATTTAGTAATATATACAGGAGAAGAGGTTACTAGCCCCTTGCTCCCGGCATTTTAGTCGCCTCTTACAACACGCATGGCTTACGGAGGAAGAATTCTGTTCCACTTCCCCATGGAGATAAGAGGAAATAAACAAGAATAAGAACTAGAAAGAAAATAGAAGAAAACCCAGAGGGGTGTGTATATATGTGCTTGTACATGTATGTGTAGTGTGACCTAAGTGTAAGTAGAAGTAGCAAGACGTACCTGAAATCTTGCATGTTCATGAGACAGAAAAAAGGACACCAGCAATCCTACCATCATGTAAAACAATTACAGGCTTTCGTTTTACACTCACTTGGCAGGACGGTAGTACCTCCCTGGGTGGTTGCTGTCTACCAACCTACTACCTAGACTCATCAGACTTATCCCCCTATAATTTTTGCACTCTCTTTTATCCCCTTTGCCTTTATACAAAGGAACTATGCATGCTCTCTGCCAGTCCCTAGGTACCTTACCCTCTTCCATACATTTATTAAATAATTGCACCAACCACTCCAAAACTATATCCCCACCTGCTTTTAACATTTCAATCTTTATCCCATCAATCCCGGCTGCCTTACCCCCTTTCATTTTACCTACTGCCTCACGAACTTCCCCCACACTCACAACTGGCTCTTCCTCACTCCTACAAGATGTTGTTCCTCCTTGCCCTATACACGAAATCACAGCTTCCCTATCTTCATCAACATTTAACAATTCCTCAAAATATTCCCTCCATCTTCCCAATACCTCTAACTCTCCATTTAATAACTCTCCTATTTTTAACTGACAAATCCATTTGTTCTCTAGGCTTTCTTAACTTGTTAATCTCACTCCAAAACTTTTTCTTATTTTCAACAAAATTTGTTGATAACATCTCACCCACTCTCTCATTTGCTCTCTTTTTACATTGCTTCACCACTCTCTTAACCTCTCTCTTTTTCTCCATATACTCTTCCCTCCTTGCATCACTTCTACTTTGTAAAAACTTCTCATATGCTAACTTTTTCTCCCTTACTACTCTCTTCACATCATCATTCCACCAATCGCTCCTCTTCCCTCCCGCACCCACTTTCCTGTAACCACAAACTTCTGCTGAACACTCTAACACTACATTTTTAAACCTACCCCATACCTCTTCGACCCCATTGCCTATGCTCTCATTAGCCCATCTATCCTCCAATAGCTGTTTATATCTTACCCTAACTGCCTCCTCTTTTAGTTTATAAACCTTCACCTCTCTCTACCCTGAGGCTTCTGTTCTCCTTGTATCCCATCTACCTTTTACTCTCAGTGTAGCTACAACTAAAAAGTGATCTGATATATCTGTGGCCCCTCTATAAACATGTACATCCTGAAGTCTACTCAACAGTCTTTTATCTACCAATACATAATCCAAGAAACTACTGTCATTTCACCCTACATCATATCTTGTATACTTATTTATCCTCTTTTTCTTAAAATATGTATTACCTATAACTAAACCCCTTTCTATACAAAGTTCAATCAAAGGGCTCCCATTATCATTTACACCTGGCACCCCAAACTTACCTACCACACCCTCTCTAAAAGTTTCTCCTACTTTAGCATTCAGGTCCCCTACCACAATTACTCTCTCACTTGGTTCAAAGGCTCCTATACATTCACTTAACATCTCCCAAAATCTCTCTCTCTCTCCTCTGCATTCCTCTCTTCTCCAGGTGCATACACGCTTATTATGACCCACTTCTCGCATCCAACCTTTACTTTAATCCACATAATTCTTGAATTTACACATTCATATTCTCTTTTCTCCTTCCATAACTGATCATTCAACATTACTGCTACTCCTTCCTTTGCTCTAACTCTCTCAGATACTCCAGATTTAATCCCATTTATTTCCCCCCACCGAAACTCCCCTACCCCCTTCAGCTTTGTTTCGCTTAGGGCCAGGACATCCAACTTCTTTTCATTCATAACATCAGCAGTCATTTGTTTCTTGTCATCCGCACTACATCCACGCACATTTAAGCATCCCAGTTTTATAAAGTTTTTCTTCTCTTTTTTAGTAAATGTCTACAGGAGAAGGGGTTACTAGCCCATTGCTCCCGGCATTTTAGTCGCCTCATACGACACGCATGGCTTACGGAGGAAAGATTCTTTTCCACTTCCCCATGGACAATAGAAGAAATAAAGAGGAACAAGAGCTATTTAGAAAAAGGAGAAAACCTAGATGTATGTATATATACAGTGGACCCCCGCATAACGATTACCTCCGATTGCGACCAATTATGTAAGTGTATTTATGTAAGTGCGTTTGTACGTGTATGTTTGGGGGTCTGAAAGGAATAATCTACTTCACAATATTCCTTATGGGAATAAATTCGGTTAGTACTGGCACCTGAACATACTTATGGAGTGAAAAAATATCGTTAACCGGGGGTCCACTGTATATGCATGTGCGTGTCTGTGAAGTGTGACCAAAGTGTAAGTAGGAGTAGCAAGATATCCCTGTTATCTAGCGTGTTTATGAGACAGAAAAAGAAACCAGCAATCCTACCATCATGCAAAACAGTTACAGGTTTCTGTTTCACAGTCATCTGGCAGGACGGTAGTACTTCCCTGGGTGGTTGCTGTCTACCAACCTACTACCTACCTACTGTCTACCTACCTACTACATGTAAAAAGAAAAACAAAAGTTTTTTTTTTTAAGGTTACCCTGCCTTGGTGGGAGATGGCTGGTGCATTAAAAAAAAAATTCTCTGATAAGAGCTTTTAATCCTTGACCAGTTTTTATGAGGATTTAAATAAAACTTAAACACGATGTACAGTAGATATCTGGTTATCGGCCGCTTCTGTTATCAGCTAGTTTTTCGGCGCCTGGTTATTGGCCATTAATTCAGTGATCAGCCGTTTGGGACATGTCCGTCCGCCGGCTGGGGTTGCTTGCATGTCAGTTTGGCTGTGTCTTTCGGTGTGTGAGGAGGCTTTTGATCATACATCCAAACATTTCGCTTGTTTTCCATTGTTTTTTGTGGTATTTTTGCAGTGCAACTGCAAAATAAGTAACCATGGCTCCAAAAACAGTTCCTAGTAAAGTTCCTGTGGTAAAAAAAGTGAGAAACACCATGGAATTTAAGCATGAAGTGTAGCAGGCATGCAAGGAGTGTAACAGGCATGCAGGGAGTGTAACAGGCATGCAGGGAGTTTAACAGGCATGCAGGGAGTGTAGCAGGCATGCAGGGAGTGTAGCAGGCATGCAGGGAGTGTAGCAGGCATGCAGGGAGTGTAACAGGCATGCAGGGAGTGTAACAGGCATGCAGGGAGTGTAGCAGGCATGCAGGGAGTGTAGCAGGTATGCATGGAGTGTAGCAGACATGCAGGGAGTGTAGCAGGCATGCAGGGAGTGTAGCAGGCATGCACGGAGTGTAGCAGGCATGCAGGGAGTGTAACAGGCATGCAGGGAGTGTAACAGGCATGCAGGGAGTGTAGCAGGCATGCAGGGAGTGTAGCAGGCATGCAGGGAGTGTAGCAGGCATGCATGGAGTGTAGCAGGCATGCATGGAGTGTAGCAGGCATGCATGGAGTGTAGCAGGCATGCATGGAGTGTAGCAGACATGCAGGGAGTGTAACAGGCATGCAGGGAGTGTAGCAGGCATGCAGGGAGTGTAGCAGGCATGCAGGGAGTGTAGCAGGCATGCAGGGAGTGTAGCAGGCATGCATGGAGTGTAGCAGGCATGCATGGAGTGTAGCAGGCATGCAGGGAGTGTAACAGGCATGCAGGGAGTGTAGCAGGCATGCAGGGAGTGTAGCAGGCATGCAGGGAGTGTAGCAGGCATGCATGGAGTGTATCAGACATGCAGGGAGTGTAGCAGGCATGCAGGGAGTGTAGCAGGCATGCAGGGAGTGTAGCAGGCATGCAGGGAGTGTAGCAGACATGCAGGGAGTGTAGCAGGCATGCAGGGAGTGTAGCAGGCATGCACAGAGTGTAGCAGGCATGCACGGAGTGTAGCAGACATGCAGGGAGGGTAGCAGACATGCAGGGAGTGTAGCAGGCATGCAGGGAGTGTAGCAGGCATGCAGGGAGTGTAACAGGTATGCAGGGAGTGTAGCAGGCATGTAGGGAGTGTAGCAGGCATGCAGGGAGTGTAGCAGGCATGTAAGGAGTGTAACAGGCATGCAGGGAGTGTGGCAGGCATACAGGGAGTGTAGCAGGCATGCAGGGAGTGTAGCAGGCATGCAGGGAGTGTAGCAGACATGCAGGGAGTGTAGCAGGCATGCAGGGAGTGTAGCAGGCATGCAGGGAGTGTAGCAGACATGCAGGGAGTGTAGCAGACATGCATGAAGTGTAGTAGGCATGCAAGAAGTGTAGCAGGCATGCAGGGAGTGTAACAGGCATGCAGGGAGTGTAGCAGGCATGCAGGGAGTGTAGCAGACATGCAGGAAGTGTAGTAGGCATGCAATAAGTGTAGCAGGCATGCAGTGAGTGTAGCAGGCATGCAGGAAGTGTAATAGGTATGCAGGGAGTGTAGCAGACATGCAGGAAGTGTAGCAGGCATGCAGGAAGTGTAGCAGGCATGCATGGAGTGTAGCAGACATGCAGGCGGTGTAGCAGGCATGCAGGAAGTGTGGCAGGCATGCAGGGAGTGTAACAAGCATGCAGGAGGTGTAACAGGCATAAAGTGTAACAGGCATGCAGGGAGTGTTGCAGACATGCAGGGAGTGTTGCAGACATGCAGGAAGTGTAGCAGGCATGCAGGAAGTGTATCAGGGATGCAGGAAGTGTAGCAGGCATGCAGGAAGTATAGCAGGCATGCAGGAGGTGTAGCAGGCATGCAGGAGGTGTAGCAGGCATGCAGGAAGTGTAGCAGGCATGCAGGAAGTGTAGCAGGCATGCAGGAAGTGTAGCAGGCATGCAGGAAGTGTAGCAGGCATGCAGGAAGTGTAGCAGGCATGCAAGAAGTGTAGCAGGCATGCAGGAAGTGTAGCAGGCATGCAGGAAGTGTAGCAGGCATGCTGGAAGTGTAGTAGGCATGCAAGAAGTGTAGCAGGCATGCAGGAAGTGTACCAGGCATGCAGGAAGTGTAGTAGGCATGCAGGGAGTGTAGCAGGCATGCAAGAAGTGTAGCAGGCATGCAGGAAGTGTAGCAGGCATGCAGGAAGTGTAGCAGGCATGCAAGAAGTGTAGCAGGCATGCAGGAAGTGTAGCAGGCATTCCAGAAGCCAGCATTAGTCTTCAATAAAGATATGTAATAATGATTTAATTGTTAAAAAATGATTTTATGGTGAATATTTTTGTCTGGAACAGATTAATTGTAATTAAATTAATTCTCATGGGAAATATTATTTCGGTTTTAGGCCAAGCTTCCGGAACGGATTACAGCCGATAACCGAGGGTCCACTGTACGAGATATACTTTTTTGTGAAGTGCTTAACCCTTTCAGGGTCCGTCCCGTAGATCTACGGCTTTACGTTGAGGGTCCAAACTGTAGATCTACGCCATGAGCTCAGCTCACTCTGATAAACTGTGAGTGGTACATTTGGGCCTAGATATGAGAGAATACATCATTGTGGTATGTGTGCACCACATTAAACAAATCCGGCAGCACACTGTGTATAATGAGAGAAAAAAACTGAGATCATGATTTTCGATTAAAACAGCGACTTTGCAGTGTTTTTTCGTATGTTTTTATAGTTGTATTTGCAATTTCTTGGTCTCATTTGATAGAATGGAAGACATATTACAGAAATAAAGATGATTTTGATTGGTTTTAGCACAGGAAATGGCTTGAAACTGAGCTCAAAGTAGCGGAAATGTTAAATTTTTGCCGATGTTCAAGAGTAAACAAACGACCTCACACATCTATTACACGCCAGCTGGCGGGTCTTATATACATTCACAAACGTGGTGATGATATTTATACAATTATTACAATATTGCATAACAGTAAATCTTCTATTTTTTGGTGTGAATAAAAATTCATTATGTGAATAAAAAATCAAAATGGAATTTATTTGTAAAGCCTCAAAACGTAACTAATGAACAGAGGAAATGTTAGTTTAGTGCCAGGAATACTTACATTGTTTATTCTGGACCCCATTTTGAAACTGGAATATTTTGAACTTTGTGTTAAATTGGCCAAATTACCAATTTCCGATCACTTTATTTTGTAATTGAAATAGTTGACTTGGCGATTTCTTGTGCTCAATCGATAGAATAGAAGTAATACTAGTGAAATAGCTAAGAATTTGGTCGACTGGAATAATGTAATTGGCCTAAAATGGGAGTCAAAGTCGGCAAAATCGCCGATTCATAAATATCGCTGACACATCAAAATTTGCGAGAGCATAATTTCGTCAATTTTCTATCAAATTTTGTACTTTTTGTTTTATTACCTTCATAAAAAGATTCTCTACCATTTCATAAGAAAAAATAATTTTTTTTTTTTTTTTTTTTAAATTTTGGGACACTGGAATTTTGGCCTTGGACCCTGAAGGGGTTAATCTTTGTAGTCATACAGCACAAGGAGTTATGGATACTTGATCCTCCGTCCGCTAGGTGTGAGACAGAGCTGCTACCTAACTGTATTTAGCTAACTGCAGGTAATGTAAAAACATATTTTTTCTAGGATGAAAATGGTATACAGATTATTGGAATGTCTGCCACTCTGCCTAACTTGAAATTGCTGGCTGGTTGGCTAGACTCTGCCTTGTATAACACAGACTTCAGACCTGTACCACTCACAGAGAGAGTCAAGATTGGCAGAGCATTATATGACCCCACCATGAATAAAGTGAGGGAGCTAGATCCTTTACTGACTGTTAAGGTGAGCATATTAATGTTAGATTTTTACAAATTTAGTGTTGCCAAGTACTATGTATATAGTGTTCTATTTGTAAATATTGTGGTTTAAGCAATTAAAATTTTATTTGTATGGTTGGAAGAAAAAATTAATCAGTCTCTATACATAACTTATGTTGTAGTAGAATTTCTGACAGTTAATGTAACATTATTAATATGTGAGACAAGTGTAAATAATGAGATGGAGAAAATAAGTTGGCCTTTGTTTGGCAAGTAGTTACCTTACAGAATTATAACCTTATCCTATATAGAGGAAAATCTTAGTCAAAATGACCTCACATCTAGACAAATTAAAGGCTGTGGTGTGGTATGCTCTCTGTCAGTACATTATAAACTAGACCGTTTTACTTGCTTCACCATCCATGAAGGATGTCTCACACTCCATAATCCCACCCTCTTTTAAGTTAATGCACATAAAAGAAATAGTACAGAGTGAAGTTTGTAATGCAGTTAAATGTTAGTATTGAAGATTGGAAGCTGATGATCAGAAAGAGCATGTTTCAAAAAACATAGCAAATTAGCATCTACACAGACCAAAACCATTCCAAACTTTCCACTAGGTAAGATATATCAGTTTTGAAAGCATAAAACTATTTGGAAGAGGCATTTGCTAGTTATCACACAGAAACTAAAATCCCTGTTTGTTGGATAAAACTGGCAAATTATGACTTGCATAGCCCAATAAAAAATATACCTTCCTGTGAGCAAAATACTCATAACTTTAAGTTTGAGGTTGCTCAAAAGTTGCATTTTCATGTTATTGCAAGGAAAAAATACCCATATTTTTTTAAACAATAATGGCAGATTGGCACTTACACAGCCCAAGATCAGTACAAAAATGTCTCTAATTGAGACACTCCAGCATTTAAGGTTTGAAACCAGTCAGAAGAGGCATTCTGAAATTATAGCAGAGAAACCAGTGTGTTTAACCCTTTGACTGTCGCGGTCGTATATGTACGTCTTATGAGCTAGGGATTTTGATGTATTGATACACCAAAATTCTAGCTGCTTCAAATCAAGCGAGAGAAAGCCAGTAGGCCCACATGTGAAAGAGTGGGTCTGTGTGGTCAGTGTGCGCAGTATAAAAAAAATCCTGCAGCACGCAGTGCATAACAAGAAGAAAAATACTTCGACTGTACTTTTGGATTACAACACCGACTTTAAGGTGTATTTTTGTACAGTATTTATGGTTGTGTTCTTGTTTTCTTGGTCTCATTGGATAGAACGGAATACATTTTACAGAAATAGAGATGATTTTGATTGGTTTCACTATGAAAAGGACCTTGAAATTGAGCTCAAAGTAGCAGAATGTTCGATTTTTGCTTATGTTCAAGAGTAAACAAATGACGTCACCATCCAATAAGTGTCCAACTAGCCATTCTAATACACAGTTACGAATGGGCTGACATTATTTATACAATTATTATAACAATGTAGTCTCCATAACAGTAAATCTATTTTTTATGTGAATAAAAATTCAAAATATAAAGCAAGAGTAATATAAGAAGGGCTTGGAGACATGACTAATGAACAGAGAAAATGTTATTTTAGTGCCAGGAATGTCTGTATTGTTTATTCTGGACCCTATTTTGAAATTGGCATATTTTTTAATTTTCTGACCACTTTATTGGATAGTTGAAATCAGGAAATGGGTGGTTTCTTGTACTCAATTGATAGAGCAAATGGAGTTCTAAAGAAATAGATATGAGTTTGGTCAACTGGAGCAATGGAATTGACCGAAAATAGGGCTCAAAGTGGGCGAAATTGCCGGTGCGTATATGTTGCCGAGATCGCTAACTTTGCAAGAGCGTAATTCCATAAGTTTTCCATCAAATTTTGTACCTTTGGTGTCATTACCACCGGGAAAAGATTCTCTATCATTTCACAAGAAAAAATAATTTTTGCTTTTTTTTTCGAATATTTTGCAACAGAGCGAGAGACTTCAGGATTTGGGGTCGTGACAGTCAAAGGGTTAATAAAATTGGCAAATTAGAACTTATACAGCCCTTTACAACTAATTTTTCATAGTTTAAGATGTAGTAATATATTTGTGTGTGAATTAATATAAAACCATCTCACTTTAGGATGACAGTGACCATCTGATCCAGCTGTGTCTTGAGACAGTACTGGAGGGTTTCTCTGTTCTTGTTTTCTGTCCAACTAAAGCTTGGTGTGAAAAAATGGCAGAATGTGTTGCTAAGGAATTTTTCAGAATTGGTAAGTGCATGTTCATTGGTTTTTATTCTTAACAGCAGTTTCTTGCCAGGGTAGGGTGATCCACAGAAAGAAACACATTCGCCATCATGCATTCAATTGCTTTCTTGCCAGAGGTGTGCTGACATCACAGTTCAGATCACCCTCCCACTGCAGAATCGACACCCTTGCTAATCTGCATTGCCCTTCCCACTTCCAGGACTCGAAGTCTGGTTAGCTGGTTTTCCCTGAATCACTTCATAAATACTGTATTACCTTGCTCACATTCCAACAGCACACCCATTAAAAACCACTTGTCATCACTCACTCCTATCTAACATGTTCACACAAGCCTGAGAGTAGCTTTAGCTCCTTGAATCAAGAGCTTGGCACCATCAAAGTACAGTAATTACCCCTTGGAAGGGACTGCATATTTTGTTTGAAGAATATTTTGTACTTTCTGTCGTATGTATTAGAAGTATGTTTCGCATGGGATTTTTGTTTTTTTTCAACATTTAATTCGTCTCCCACCGAAGCAGGGTGACCCAAAAAGAAAGAAAATCACCAAAAAGAAAATACTTTCATCATCATTCAACACTTTCACCTCACTCATACTGTCTTTGCAGAGGCACTCAGATACGACAGTTTAGAAGTCCCTCCAAACTGTCAATATCCCAAACCCCTCCTTTAAAGTGCAGGCATTGTACTTCCCATTTCCAGGACTCAAGTCCGGCTAACCAGTTTCCCTGAATCCCTTGACAAAGTATTACCCTGCTCGCACTCCAATAGCTCGTCAGGTCCCAAAAACCATTTGTCTCCATTCATTTCTGTCTAACACGCTCACACATGCTTGCTGGAAGTCCAAGCCCCTCGCCCACAAAACCTCCTTTACCCCCTCCCTCCAACCTTTTCGAGGATGACCCCTACCCCGCCTTCTTTCCCCTACAGATTTATACGCTCTCCAAGTCATTCTACTTTGATCCATCATTTGTAAATTTTTTATCGTATTGTATATATATCATTTATAATAACTTATACATGTATTGTGCAGATGGTACATATTTTTTGGTTCACCAGTTCAGTCATAATAAAATTATATAACCAACGGAAAGTTCGTATGTTAAAGAATTGCCCATTATTATTGCGATGACAGCAAAACAGTGTTATCTCTAGCCATAACAACTCTAGTACTGACCACCTACTTTCCCTAGCACTCTGTTAAATTGGGGGCTATACTAAAAAAATTTTTATTTTTATTAACACATCTGCTGATTCCCACCAAGGCAGGGTGGCCCCCAAAAAAAAAAAAACTTTCATCACCATTCACTCCATCACTGTCTTGCCAGAGGGGTGCTTTACACTACAGTTATAAAACTGCAACATTAACACCCCTTCTTCAGAGTGCAGACACTGTACTTCCTATCCCCAGGACTCAAGTCCGGCCTGCCTGTTTCCCTGAATCCCTTCATAAATGTTACTTTGCACACATTCCAACAGCACATCAAGTATTAAAAACCATTTGTCTCTGTTCACTCCTATCAAATACACTCACGCATGCTTGCTGGAAGTCCAAGCTCCCCGCACACAAAACCTTTACCCCCTCCCTCCAACCCTTCCTAGGCCAACCCCTACCCTGCCTTCCCTTCACTACAGATTTATACACTCTCAAAGTCATTCTGTTTTGTTCCATTCTCTCTACATGTCCGAACCACCTCAACAACCCCTCCTCAGTCCTTTGGATAATAGTTTTGGTAATCCCACACCTTCTCCTGATTTCCAAACTACAAATTCTCTGCATTATATTCACACCACACATTGCCCTCAGACATGACATCTCCCCTGACTCCGGCCTCCTCCTCGTTGCAACATTCATCACCCATGCTTCACACCCATACAAGAGTGTTGGTACAACTATACTCTCATGCATTCCCTTCTTTGCTTCCACGGACACAGTTCTTTGTCTCCACAGACTCCGAAGTGCACCACTCACCCTTTTTTCCTCATCAGTTCTGTGATTCACCTCATCCTTCATAGACCCATCTGCTGACACGTCCACTACTAAATATCTGAATACATTCACTTCCTCCATACTCTCTCCCTCGAATCTGATACCCAATCTTTCACCAATTAATCTTTTTGTTATCCTCATCACCTTACTCTTTCCTATATTCACTTTTAATTTTCTTCTTTTACATACCCTACCAAATTCATTGACCAACCTCTGCAACTTCTCTTTAGAATCTCCCAAAAGCACAGTATCATCAGCAAAAAGCAACTGAGACAACTCCCACTTTGTATTTGATTCTTTATCTTATAACTCCACACCTCTTGCCAAGACTCTAGCATACACTTCTCTTACAACCTCATCTATAAATATATTGAATAACCATGATGACACCACTACTTTTACTAGGAAATAATCTCCCTCTCTCCTACATACTCTAATCTGAGCCTCACTGTCATAAAAACTTTTCACTGCTTTCATTAACCTACCTCCTATACCATACACCTGCAACATCTGCCACATTGCCCCCCTATCCACCCTGTCATATGCCTTTTCCAAATTCATAAATACCACAAAAACCTCTTTACCCTTATCTAAATACTGTTCACCTATATGTTTCACTATAAACACTTGGTCTACACACCCCCTAACTTTTCTAAAGCCTCCTTGTTAATCTGCTATCCTGCTCTCCGTCTTAGTCTTAATTCTTTCAATAATAACTCTACCATACACTTTACCAGGTATACTCAACAAACTTATTCCCCTATAATTTTTGCACTCTCTTTTATCCCCTTTGCCTTTTTACAAAGGAACTCTACATGCTCTCTGCCAATCCCTAGGTACCTTACTCTCTTCCATACATTTATTAAATAATAGCACCAACCACTCCAAAGCTATATCCCCACCTGCTTTTAACATTTCTATCTTTATCCCATTAATCCCAGCTGCCTTACTCCCTTTCATTCTACTCACTATCTCACGAACTTCCCCCACACTCACAACTTGCTCTTCCTCACTCCTACAAGATGTTATTCTTCCTTGCCCTATATACAGGTCTCCCTCAACATTCACGTTTTCAACTTTCATGGGCTTCACTCATTCGCGAATTCCCAACCGCCAAATTCCCAGCCACCAAATTCCCAGCCGCCAAATCATATTTAAGTTTCCCGCCACCTGCGAGTCCCTACTAACCTCCCTCCGACCCCCGCAACTGGCAGCCAGCCCTCCCACCACTCAGTGTGGTGAGTGTTTTGTTTGTTCATTATTTGCTATTAAACTGCAGTATAAATAATGTAAACCCATTCATGACTGCATATTGGAATGGCTATTTGGACAGGTATTAGACGGTGACATCATGTCTTTACTCTTGAACACTGCAAAGAATTAAACATTTCTGCTACAGCTAATAATAACAATAGTAATAATAATAATAATAATAATAATAATAATAATAATAATAATAATAAATATGATATAATTGAAGAGGGAAATTGTACAAAAATACAAGGGAGTGGTTGACACATCGTCAGTGTGACTTTGTTTATGCTGAAGTGAACATTAGTCTCCCTGCTCTTCCAAACATTTCACAATAATTCATTGTGTTTGGTGCTTGTAGATTGAGTGTGACTGGAGTGGTAGAGGCAGTGATTGAGGCAATGGTATTTAATAACATACATGTTAATAATAATACATGTTATTAATAATACATGTATGTACTATTATTATTTATAACATATATGTTATTAAATTCTCCATGGGGAAGTGGAACAGAATTCTTCCTCCGTAAGCCATGCGTGTCGTAAGAGGCGACTAAAATGCCGGGAGCAAGGGGCTAGTAACCTCTTCTCCTGTATAATTTACTAAATGTAAAAGGAGAAACTTTTGTTTTTCCTTTTGGGCCACCCCGCCTTGGTGGGATACGGCCGGTGTGTTGAAAGAAGAAGAAGAATGTTATTAAATACATACATGTTAATAATAATACATGTTATTAATAATAACATGTACTATTATTATTTATAACATATATGTTATTAAATACCACTTCCTCAACTGTTGAATTATTGTGAAATGTTTGGAAGAGCAGGGAGACTAATGTCCACTCCAGCATAAACAAAGTCACACTGACGATGTGTCAACCACTCCCTCGTATTTTTGTACAATTTCCTTCTTCAATTATATCGTATTTATTATTATTATTATTATTATTATTATTATTATTATTATTATTATTATTATTATTATTATTATTATTACTATTGTTATTATTAGCAATAGCAGAAATGTTCGATTCTTTGCTGTGTTCAAGAGTAAACACATGATGTCACCATCTAATACCTTTCCTAATAGCCATTCCAATATGCAGTCATGAATGGGTTTACATTATTTATACTGTAGTTTAATAGCAAATAATGAACAAACAAAACACTCACCACACTGAGTGGTGGGAGGGCTGGCTGCCAGTTGCGGGGGTCGGAGGGAGGGTAGTAGGGACTCGCAGTGGTGGAG
Source organism: Cherax quadricarinatus (assembly GCF_038502225.1). Classification (NCBI taxonomy): domain Eukaryota; kingdom Metazoa; phylum Arthropoda; class Malacostraca; order Decapoda; family Parastacidae; genus Cherax; species Cherax quadricarinatus. Next base: position 7,817,089 of record NC_091346.1, read on the forward strand.
GCATTGGTGGAGTCTGTGGTATTTAATAACATACATGTTATTAACATACATGTTATTAAATAACATACGTTATTAAAGCATAATATGTATATATTTAGTACAATTTACGACGTTTTCATGTATTTTATGATTATTCATGGTTCAACAAGTTAAGGAAGCAGTATTGTAATATATTTCCCTACAATATATTGGGGCACCAAACATTCATGGTTTTTCAACATTCGCGAGGCTCTTGATCCCCTAACCCTCGAGAATGTTGAGGGAGACCTGGATGAAATCACAGCTTCCCTATCTTCATCAACATTTAACAATTCCTCAAAATATTCCCTCCATCTTCCCGATACCTCTAACTCTCCATTTAATAACTCTCCTCTCCTATTTTTAACTGTCAAATCCACTTGTTCCCTAGGCTTCCTTAACTTATTAATCTCACTTCAAAACTTTTTCTTATTTTCAATAAAATTTGTTGATAACATCTCACCCACTCTCTCATTTGCTCTCTTTTTACATTGCTTCACCACTTTCTTAACCTCTCTTTTTCCCTCCATATACTCTTCCCTCCTTGCATCACTTCTACTTTGTAAAAACCTCTCATATGCTAACTTTTTCTCCCTTACTACTCTCTTTACATCATCATTCCACCAGTCGCTCTTCTTCCTTCCCACACCCACGTTCATGTAACCACAAACTTCTGGTTAACACTCTAATACTGCATTCTTAAACCTACCCCATACATCTTCGACCCCATTGCCTGTACGCTCACTAGCCCATCTATCCTCCAGTAGTTATTTATATCTTACCCTTACTGCCTCCTCTTTTAGTTTATACACCTTCACCTCTCTTACTTGCTGCTTCTATTTTCTTTGTATCCCATCTACCTTTTACTCTCACTGTAGCTACAACTAGAAAGTGATCTGATATATCTGTGGCCCCTCTATAAACATCTTGAACTCTACTCAACAGTCTTTTATCTACCAATACATAGTCCAACAAAGTACTGTCATTACGTCCTACATCATATCTTGTATACTTATTTAGCCTCTTTTTCTTAAAACACGTATTACCTATAACCAAACCTCTTTCTATACAAAGTTCAGTTTTAGGCCCTCTCTTGTTCATAATTTACATTAATGACCTTGATGAAGGGATTACTAGTGACATGAGTAAGTTTGCTGATGATACAAAGATAGGCCGTATAATTCACTCTGAGGAGGATATCAATGAACTCCAGGACGATTTGAACAAATTAATGTCTTGGTCTGAGAAATGGCAGATGAAGTTTAATGTGGATAAGTGTAAGGTACTTGCCCTTGGTAATGAAAATAACCCTCGAAGCTATAATCTAGGTGAAGTAGAGCTTGGTCATACAGAATGTGAAAAAGACTTGGGAGTCATGGTAAGCAGAAATCTAAAGCCAAGACAGCAGTGCCTCAGTGTGCACAACAAGGCCAACAGATTACTTGGATTTATCTCAAGAAGTATAAGTAACAGAAGTCCAAAAGTTATTTTACAGCTCTATACATCACTAGTGAGGCCTCATTTAGATTATGCTGCTCAGTTTTGGTCCCCTTACTACAGGATGGACATAGACTCATTAGAGAACATACAGAGAAGAATGACTAAAATGATTTACTGTGTAAGGAACCTCCCGTATGAAGATAGACTTAAAGCCTTAAATCTCCACTCTCTGGAGAGGCGTAGAATGAGGGGAGATATCATTGAAGTGTATAAGTGGATGACGGGCATAAACAAGGGAGACATTAATAAAGTACTGAGGGTGTCGAACCAGGTAAGAACCAGGAATAATGGATTTAAGTTGGATAAATTTAGATTTAGAAAGGACATAGGTAAGTACTGGTTTTCTAACAGAGTTGTAGATGCGTGGAACAGTCTTCCCAGTGGGGTGATAGAGGTTAGGACCTTGGGTAGCTTTAAGAAGAGACTGGACAAATATATGAGTGGGAGGGGCTGGGTTTGATTGGTGTCAAGGGGTACGGGAGTTATTTCTTGAGTAGCTTTAGGTAGATGTCGTTTTGATAAGGACCTGCCTCATATGGGCCAGTAGGCCTTCTGCAGTGTTCCTACATTCTTATGTTCTTATGTTCTTAAAGGGCTCCCATTATCCTTTACACCTGGCACCCCAAACTTACCTACCACACCCTCTCTAAATGTTTCTCCTGCTTTAGCATTTAGGTCCCCTATCACAATTACTCTCTCACTTGGTTCAAAGGTTCCGATACATTCACTTAACATCTCCCAAAATCTCTCTCTCTCCTCTACATTCCTCTCTTCTCCAGGTGCATACATGCTTGTTATGACCCACTTTTCACATCCTACCATTGAATTTACACATAATCCTTGAATTTACACATTTATATTCACTCTTCTCCTTCCATAACTGGTCCTTCAACATTATTGCTACCCCTTCCTTAGCTCTAACTCTCTCAGATACCTCTGACTTAATCCTATTTATTTCTCCTGATAATAAATATAAAAAATAAGTATTGAGGTAGGAAATGTGTTATAATTTGAACATAAATATATGATGGCAATTTAAAGAGTTACTCCATAAATTGTACAATACTATAAATATTATTTGTTAGTGAAAAAGAACAGTACTTAATGTAAAATATTGGGAAAATACTCTTAGGTAAGAAAACAGATGAAATTAGGAACACATCTCTGATAGTTAACATGGATTTCTATAGGAAAATAGGTTCGAGTACCAAACATTCGACTAAAAATAATTTTGTAAAGTTATCGGGGGATGCTGTGATTTTGTGTCAGCATTAGGCTGGATTTCGACTGGCAACTCGAAAATCAGCCGTATTGGATGCGTCCGCTTGCTGTGTGCTTGAATCAGTCTGGCTGTCGCTCAGGTATTTTGTGATGGTAACAGGCAGTTTGCTTCTGTGTGCATGGGTTGGAAACACAATCAACAACTTGCTTCTTACATACCTTATTGTGTTGGTAATTGTCTTGCTCCCAGACCTGAAGCACCATGAAATCATACAAAATTATTTGTCAACAGCTCTGAAGACATTTGCTAATTTGATGAAGAGCTCAGTTTCGGCTGTACAAGGTAGTGGTTCTGTCACAGAAGATGCTTCTAAGAAGAGGGAATGAGGGTTATAATGATAAGTTGGCATTGGCATACCACTGAATTGTGTTCTAAGATATACATACAGGAATAAGAATTTTTTTTATTTTGTTTAGGTAGTGGATGTTTATTAGTTTTAAATTAATGTACAGTAAAAGATAACTATATAAAGTAATCTTTAAACAGTTGATGGTTCACAGGTAAGCAGTTATGATTCAGTGAGGATATCATCTTTTGCCATGATATTTGTATGTCATAAATATATGTAAAATGACAGACACTATATGCTAAGATGGAGCATCTCTTTGTATACATGATTTTTATTATTTTATAAAAAATTTTTATTTGCTGGTCAAATTATTTACTTTCAAAATGCCAAATCAGTGTATAATTGTGTAGTAGTACATAATTTATACATATTAAATAGTGCACTGGTATTGTACTTTCAACAATGAAGACTCTATATTGGATTTATTATTTTTCTGTCTCATAAACATGCTAGATAACAGGGATATCTTGCTACTCCTACTTACACTTTGGTCACACTTCACAGACATGCACATGCATATATATATACATACATCTAGGTTTTTCTCCTTTTTCTACATAGCTCTTGTTCTTCTTCATTTCTTCTATTGTCCATGGGGAAGTGGAAAAGAATCTTTCCTCCGTAAGCCATGCGTGTCGTATGAGGCGACTGAAATGCCGGGAGTGATGGGCTAATAACCCCTTCTCCTGTAGATATTTACTAAAAAATAGAAGAAGAAAAGCTTTATAAAACTGGGATGCTTGAATGTGCGTGGATGTAGTGTGGATGGCAAGAAACAGATGATTGCTGATGTTATGAATGAAAAGAAGTTGGATGTCCTGGCCCTAAGCAAAACAAAGCTGAAGGGGGTAGGAGAGTTTCGGTGGGGGGAAATAAATGAGGTTAAATCTGGAGTATCTGAGAGAGTTAGAGCTAAGGAAGGGGTAGCAGTAATGTTGAAGGATCAGTTATGGAAGGAGAAAAGAGAATATGAATGTGTAAATTCAAGGATTATGTGGATTAAAGTAAAGGTTGAATGTGAAAAGTGGGTCATAATAAGCGTGTATGCACCTGGAGAAGAGAGGAATGTAGAGGAGAGAGAGAGATTTTGGGAGATGTTAAGTGAATGTATAGGAACCTTTGAACCAAGTGAGAGAGTAATTGTGGTAGGGGACCTGAATGCTAAAGTAGGAGAAACTTTTTGAGAGGGTGTGGTAGGTAAGTTTGGGGTGCCAGGTGTAAATGATAATGGGAGCCCTTTGATTGCACTTTGTATAGAAAGAGGTTTAGTTATAGGTAATACATATTTTAAGAAAAAGAGGATAAATAAGTATACAAGATATGATGTAGGGGGAAATGTCAGTAGTTTGTTGGATTATGTATTGGTAGATAAAAGACTGTTGAGTAGACTTCAGGATGTACATGTTTATAGAGGGGCCACAGATATATCAGATCACTTTTTAGTTGTAGCTACACTGAGAGTAAAAGGTAGATGGGATACAAGAAGAACAGAAGCATCGGGGTAGAGAGAGGTGAAGGTTTATAAACTAAAAGAGGAGGCAGTTAGGGTAAGATATAAACAGCTATTGGAGGATAGATGGGCTAATGAGAGCATAGGCAATGGGGTCGAAGAGGTATGGGGTAGGTTTAAAAATGTAGTGTTAGAGTGTTCAGCAGAAGTTTGCGGTTACAGGAAAGTGGATGCGGGAGGGAAGAGGAGCGATTGATGGAATGATGATGTAAAGAGAGTAGTAAGGGAGAAAAAGTTAGCATATGAGAGGCTTTTACAAAGTAGAAGTGATGCAAGGAGGGAAGAGTATATGGAGAAAAAGAGAAAGGTTAAGAGAGGAGTGAGATTAACAAGTTAAGGAAGCCTAGAGAACAAATGGATTTGTCAGTTAAAAATAGGAGAGGAGAGTTATTAAATGGAGAGTTAGAGGTATTGGGAAGATGGAGGGAATATTTTGAGGAATTGTTAAATGTTGATGAAGATAGGGAAGCTGTGATTTTGTGTAGAGGGCAAGGAGGAATAACATCTTGTAGGAGTGAGGAAGAGCCAGTTGTGAGTTTGGAGGAAGTTCGTGAGGCAGCAGGTAAAATGAAAGGGGGTAAGGCAGCCGGGATTGATGGGATAAAGATACAAATGTTAAATGCAGGTGGGGATATAGTTTTGGGGTGGTTGGTTCTATTATTTAATAAATGTGTGGAAGAGGGTAAGGTACCTAGGGATTGGCAGAGAGCATGCATAGTTCCTTTGTATAAAGGCAAAGGGGACAAAAGAGAGTGCAAAAATTATAGGGGGATAAGTCTGTTGAGTATACCTGGTAAAGTGTATGGTAGAGTTATTATTGAAAGAATTAAGAGTAAGACGGAGAATAGGATAGCAGATGAACAAGGAGGCTTTAGGAAAGGTAGGGGGGGGGGGGTGTGGACCAGGTGTTTACAGTGAAACATATAAGTGAGCAGTATTTAGATAAGGCTAAAGAGGTTTTTGTGGCATTTATGGATTTGGAAAAGGCGTATGACAGGGTGGATAGGGGGGCAATATGGCAGATGTTGCAGGTGTATGGTGTAGGAGGTAGGTTACTGAAAGCAGTGAAGAGTTTTTACGAGGATAGTGAGGCTCAAGTTAGAGTATGTAGGAAAGAGGGAGATTATTTCCCAGTAAAAGTAGGCCTTAGACAAGGATGCGTGATGTCACCGTGGTTGTTTAATACATTTATAGATGGGGTTGTAAGAGAAGTAAATGCGAGGGTCTTGGCAAGAGGCGTGGAGTTAAAAGATAAAGAATCATACATAAAGTGGGAGTTGTCACAGTTGCTCTTTGGTGATGTCACTGTGCTCTTGGGAGATTCTGAAGAGAAGTTGCAGAGGTTGGTGGATGAATTTGGTGGGGTATGCAAAAGAAGAAAATTAAAAGTGAATACAGGAAAGAGTAAGGTTATGAGGATAACAAAAAGATTAGGGGATGAAAGATTGGATATCAGATTGGAAGGAGAGAGTATGGAGGAGGTGAATGTATTCAGATATTCGGGAGTGGACGTGTCAGCGGATGGGTCTATGAAAGATGAGGTGAATCATAGAATTGATGAGGGGAAAAGGGTGAGTGGTGCACTTAGGAGTCTGTGGAGACAAAGAACTTTGTCCTTGGAGGCAAAGAGGGGAATGTATGAGTGTATAGTTTTACCAACGCTCTTATATGGGTGTGAAGCATGGGTGATGAATGTTGCAGCGAGGAGAAGGCTGGAGGCAGTGGAGATGTCATGTTTGAGGGCAATGTGTGGTGTGAATATAATGCAGAGAATTCGTAGTTTGGAAGTTAGGAGGAGGTGCGGGATTACCAAAACTGTTGTCCAGAGGGCTGAGGAAGGGTTGTTGAGGTGGTTCAGAAATACACTGAGGCTGGAACAAAATAGAATGACTTCGAGAGTTTATAAATCTGTAGTGGAGGGAAGGCGGGGTAGGGGTCGGCCTAGGAAAGGTTGGAGGGAGGGGGTAAAGGAGGTTTTGTATGCGAGGGGCTTGGACTTTCAGCAGGCATGCGTGAGAGTGTTTGATAGGAGTGAATGGAGACAAATGGTTTTTAATACTTGACGTGCTGTTGGAGTGTGAGCAAAGTAACATTTATGAAGGGATTCAGGGAAACTGGCAGGCCGGACTTGAGTCCTGGAGATGGGAAGTATAGTGCCTGCACTCTGAAGGAGGGGTGTTAATGTTGCAGTTTAAAAACTGTAGTGTAAAGCACCCTTCTCCAAGACAGTGATGGAGTGAATGATGGTGAAAGTTTTTCTTTTTCGGGCCACCCTGCCTTGGTGGGAATTGGCCAGTGTGTTGGAGTGTGAGCAGGGTAATATTTAGTGAAGGGATTCAGGGAAACCTGTTATTTTCATATAGTCGGACTTGAGTCCTGGAAATGGGAAGTACAGTGCCTGCACTTTAAAGGAGGGGTTTGGGATATTGGCAGTTTGGAGGGATATGTTGTGTATCTTTATATGTGTATGCTTCTAAACTGTTGTATTCTGAGCACCTCTGCAAAAACAGTGATAATGTGTGAGTGTGGTGAAAGTGTTGAATGATGATGAAAGTATTTTCTTTTTGGGGATTTTCTTTCTTTTTTGGGTCACCCTGCCTCAGTGGGAGATGGCCGACTTGTTGAAAAAAAAAAAGTAAAAAATAATAATAATATCATCATTCAGTCTGAAAATGGTGTGTTTCATGAGAATGGGAGTCTTGCTGTTTATTATTCTGTACTAACTTGTTCAACTTATACATAATGTAAGAGTATTTGTTTTGTGATTTAATTATTATTATAATAAAAAATATATTGTAATGTAAAAGTTTCACAAACTTTTATGAACGTACGTGAATGAACTAAAACTGGACACGTATTAATACCGTCTATTTCGCCTGACCGAGTGATCATCCACCACCCGTTCAGTTTGTGTTTTTACACTGTCTGAGCTCCGTGTATCTCGTTCTCTCTCGTTTACTCTTCGTTAACTAATTGGCTCTTGTTGACGATAGCATCTAAGCTTAGATGTGATAAAAGGAAGAGTCGTAAGCCTCATAATTTAAGTGCCAAGTTAGAAATGGTTAAGCTTAGTGAAGAAGGTATGTCAATGGCTGAGATAGCACGTAAGCTTGATTTGGCTCGTCAAACAGTTAGTACATTTGTGAACAATAAGGAGAAAGTATTGCAGGAAATTAAAAGTGCTACACCAGTGACCACTAAAGTTACAAAAAAACGTGATAACCTTATTGCTGACATTGAAAAACTTTTAATGGTGTGGATTGATGATCAGACTAGTCACAATGTGCCTTTAAGCAGAGCCATTATCCAGTCCAAGGCCTTAAGTCTCTTCAATTCTATGAAGGCTGAGAGAGGGGAGGAAGCTGCTGAAGATAAATTTTCAGCTAGCAGAGGCTGGTTTAATAGGTTTAAGGAAAGAAGTCAACTTCACAACATCAGAGTGCAGGGTGAAGCTGCAAGCGCCTACAATTTAGCTGCAGAAAATTATCCACGTGAGCGAGACGAGATAATAGAATGGTGGATATACCAAGTAACAGATTTTTAATGTGGATGAGACTGCATTATTTTGGAAGAAGATGCCATCTAGGACATTTATTGCTAAGGAAGAGAAGTCAATACCTGGCTTCAAAGCTGCAAAAGACAAGCTAACACTCTTGCTAAGAGCTAATGCAGCTGGTGACTGCAAGTTAAATCCTTGAACAGCCTTCAACATCAACAGCTAGCCTTGAACAGTCTTCAGTATCAACAGCTAGCCTTGAACAGCCTTCAACATCAACAGCTAACCTTGAACAGCCTTCAACTTCAACAGCAACATACACTCCTTCAAAAGCTTCACACAAGTCTCCAAAACGAATCAAATTAGTTGAAGAATCAGAGGATGATGGTCTGCCATCTCATGATTTGATTCAATAACTACATTGCCACTCACCTCTCACACATTCATATTAAGTATTTTAAGGTAAGTAATAAATGTACTGTGTGTGTATTTTACTTTTTATTGTGTTTTTTAATGCCTAGTTCTATTGCTAATTTAATATATGTCAGTGTAAATACGTTATCTAGCATTTATATGCATTTATAAGTGGAAAAAAAGGGTGTTCCACTTTACGGCGGTAGACTGGAACCTAACCTGCCGTATCAGTGGGGCCCTACTGTACTACTTAATACTACTATAATAATAATTACAGTGGAACCCCGAGTTTTGGCAGTAATCCATTCCAGGAGCTAGGCCTAAAGTCGAAGCAATATTTCCCATAAGAAATAATGTAAATCTAATTAATCCGTTCTAGACCCACAAAAATATTCAGAAAAAAATACATTTTTTAAAGAATAACTATAGTTTTACATACACAAAACAATTATAAATACATATATAATACTTAAATGAGTAATGAAATAGATAAATAAACACTTAAATAAACATTTAAAATCACATTTATGTACCTTTATTGAAGACTTGTTGGCATCTGGAAGATAGGGAAGAGTAGAGAGGGAGGACTTATTATTGCCTCAACCACTGCCTCCACCACTGGCTCAACCACTTCCTCAACCACTGCCTCAACCACTGCCTCAACCACTGCCTCAACCACTGCCTCAACCACTGCCTCAACCACTGCCTCAACCACTGCTTCAACCACTGTGGCTAACTGCCTCATATTTTTGTACAATTTCTTTCTTCACTTCTATGGCGTTTCTCACTTTCTTTACCAAAGGGTTCCCACTATGAAGTTTCTTTGGGCCCATGGTGGCTTATTTCACAGTCACAATCAATAAACAAGCACTAAACACAACGAATTTATTGTGAAATGTTTGGATGAGCGTGCAGAGTAATGTTCACTCAAGGATAAACAAAGCTAGACTGGCTCATGACTCCTGTGCAGGCAGGCGCCAGGCACAGGCAGGTGGACAGGTCTGGTATGCCGGCTGAAACACGGGGCACAGGCCAAAACTTGGGACAAAATTTATCCGAAAAAAGCATTTGAAACTCAAAGCGGCTGATACTCAGGGTGGCTGAAACTCGGGATTCCACTGTATAATAATAATAATATGTATGTACGTACTGTGCATAATTTAGCATACGCCGATGTGCCCAGCATCTCTTCTCCATCTCCAAGGTAAATGCTGTATTACTACATAATTTCTTTACATTATTATTATTATTATTATTATTATTATTATTATTATTATTATTATTATTATTATTATTGTTGTTATTATTATTATTAGGAAGGCGGGGTAGGGGTCGGCCTAGGAAAGGTTGGAGGGAGGGGGTAAAGGAGGTTTTGTGTGCGAGGGGCTTGGACTTCCAGCAGGCATGCGTGAGCGTGTTTGATAGGAGTGAATGGAGACAAATGGTTTTTAATACTTGACGTGCTGTTGGAGTGTGAGCAAAGTAACATTTATGAAGGGGTTCAGGGAAACCGGCAGGCCGGACTTGAGTCCTGGAGATGGGAAGTACAGTGCCTGCACTTTGAAGGGAGGGGTGTTAATGTTGCAGTTTAAAAACTGTAGTGTAAAGCACCCTTCTGGCAAGACAGTGATGGAGTGAATGATGGTGAAAGTTTTTCTTTTTCGGGCCACCCTGCCTTGGTGGGAATCGGCCAGTGTGATAATAAAATAATTATAAAAAATTATTATTATTATTATTATTGTTTTCCTTATGAAACTATGTACGTAGTGATCTAATGAAGTTTGCCTTACAAACACTCCATTTTCTGTTATAATAAAAGCATGGGAAGGTATGTAGGAATGGCTGCCGTGGTGGCCCTTTACACCCCAACAACAACAACAACAACAACAACAACAACAACAACAAAGGCCGTTGTGCCACCTCCACTAACACTACTCACATACATAATATTTCATCCATTCTAGTGTATATATTATGTTCATGTTTCTATGTTATTAATATTGTTTATATCATATTAGATGAATTTTGATAAATAAGCCGTAGAGTTGATATTAGAGAAATTATTGAAGTATTTTGTCGTGCCAGGAATTCCACGGGAGCGGATTAATTCTATTTCAGTTAATTTAAATGAGGAAAATTGACCCTGCAAACGAGCAAATCCAGATGCGAGCAAGGTCACAGAATGGATTAAACTCGTAAGTAGAGGTTCCACTGTACATGAGTGGGTGTGGGTGGGTGTGAGTTTGATATGACTAGCTTGTGCTACTAGGTCAGATGCCGTGCTCCTTCCTTGAGTGAACATGATCTGACCTGACTAGATTAAGGCATAGACTTAAACCGGTAAGAGAATTGGACCTGCCTCGCATAGGCCAGTAGGTCTACTGTAGTGTTCCTTCTTTCTTATGTTCTTATGTTTTTTTTTTTGTTTTTGTTTTTGTTTTTTGCACTGGTAATTTTTTTTCTTTAGTCTAAATGAGTTTGTTCACCCACTTGGCAGACTACTAGTATACTTTTCTTAAAGAAATATAAGAGTAGAGGGGATTAAAAATTTGTTACATTGTCAGATTTTCTTTCAGCTTTGTATATGCCTTCTCAATTTTTATTACATTGATTCTCCATCAATTATACTTACACAAACTCACATATTTATTAATCACCAGGAAAGGCAGACAGTCAATATCCACCTGAGCTAGGCAGAAAGCTGAGAGATTCCTTAGACTCAGAGGGCATAAGGAGGGTAATAAATGCTCTCCATAAATGCCCTGTTGGACTGGATGATGTCTTATCTCGGTCTATTTCTTTTGGAGCAGCTTTCCATCATGCAGGTGAGTTTATATACCAAGGATGTTAACTTTGGTTTGTGATGGAATTCCATTTTTCAGGACACCCAGGTCATCCCATATGATTCATTCAAGTTTCATGATAAAAAAATAATGTAGGTTTTTGCTTTTCCACAGATACAAATTTAACCCTTTCAGTGACGGTCCCATTGGCTTTGAAGCCAATGTCAGTCCTGCAGTATGACGCCAAGAGCTCAGCTCACTCAGATAAGCCGTAAGCAGTAAATTTGGGCCTAGACATGAGAGAATGGGTCTATGCAGTAAGTGTGCACCACAAAAAAATCCTGCAGCATTGCATAATAAGAAAAAGGAACTGCGACTGTGTTTTTGGTTCTTATGGCTGTATTCTTGGTTTCTTCATCTTATTGATAGAATGGAAGATATATTACTGAAATAGAGATGATTTTGATTAGTTTCAGGACAGAAAGTACCTTGAAATTGAGCTCGAAGTAGCAGAAATGTTAAATTTTTGCTGATATTCCAGAGTATACAAATGTCCGAATGGCCAGTCACAGTAAATCTTCTATTTTTTTGTGTATGAATAAGAATTCAAAATGAAAAGCTGTGTAATATAAGAGGGGCCTGGAAATGTGACTAAGGAACAGAGGAACTTTTTATTTAGTGCCAGGAATGTCTACATTGTTTATTCCTTACCCTGTTTTTAAATTGGCAGTTGTTGAATTTTGTATGAAACTGGCCAAATTACTGATTTCTGATCACTTTATTGGATAGTTGAAATAGGTAAACAGGTGGTTTCTTGTACTCATTCGATAGAATAGAAGGAATACTAGCAAAATAGTTATGAGTCTGGTGGGCTGAAACAATGGAATTGGCCAAAAATAGAGCGCAATGCAGGTGAAATTGCCAATGCGTAAATATTACCGAGACCTCTAATTTTGCAAGAGCATAATTCCGTAAGTTTTCCATCAAATTTTTTACTTTTAGTTTCATTACCTTTGAAAGAAAGATTCTCTATCATTTCATAAGGTGTTTTATTTTTCAACCCTGAAAGCAAGTTTGGGAGCAGGGGTCTTGACACTAAAAGCAAATTTGAAAGCAGGGGTCTCGACATGGAAAGCAAGTTTGAGAGCAGGGGTCTCAATGCTGAAAGCAAGTTTGAGATCAGGAGTCTCAATGCTGAAAGGGTTAAGTTAGTAAGCTAGTAGACTGCAACCATTCAGGGACGTACTACTGTCCTGCCAAATGAATGTGAAACAAAAACTTGTATTTGTTTTGCACAATGACAGGATTGCTGGCTGTATTTCTTTCTGTCTCATAAACACATAAGATAACAGACACATCTTGTTACATGTACTTACATCTAGTTCATACTACACATTCAATTGTGCATGTACATGTATATGTTTAATTAGTCATCTGAGGCTTCTTTTAATCTCTTAATAGTTCTTTTTCCTATAGTGTTTCCTTTCATCTCCGTGAGAAAGTGGGTGGAAATAAATGGTATAAAATACCGACTCATTGGAAATATAAACACTAAAGCAGTATAATGTGAACCTTTATTGACAACGTTTCACCCACACAGTGGGCTTTATCATGTCACAAACAGATCTACCTTGGTAAAAGGTACGTGAGTATTTATAGGATGGAGTCAGGTGGAGAATGCTGGGTCAGGTGGAGAATGCTGGGTCAGGTGGAGAATACTGCATGTGACAATCTTCCAAGTAGGTCGATGGAGTCTAGAACCTTGGGTAGCTTTAAAAAGAGATTGGATAAGTATATGAGTAGACCTTCTGCAGTGTTCCTCCATTCTTATGTGGGATAGCAATGAAGAAGTTTCTTGGCAAGTGGTTCAGTTGAAGAACAAGACTTATCGCCAGAGAAGACAACACTCAATGCTGAAGAATCCTGGAATCATCACTTATCTGTATATCCAACAACTTCAACCAAAACAGCGGCTTCTATAACATAGCTGAACCCCTTGCCAAGAAACTTCTTCATCACTATCCCACATAAGAACATAAGAATGGAGGAACACTGCAGAAACTTTTACCTGGAGTTTACCGGGAGAGAGTTCCGGGGGTCAACGCCCCCGCGGCCCGGTCTGTGACCAGGCCTCATGGTGGAACAGGGCCTGATCAACCAGGCTGTTACTGCTGGCTGCACGCAATCTAGCGTACGAGCCACAGCCCGGCTGGTCAGGGGTACCGACTTTAGGTGCCTGTCCAGTTCCTGCTTGAAGACAGCCAGGGGTCTATTGGTAATCCCCCTTATGTATGCTGGGAGGCAGTTGAACAGTCTTGGGCCCCTGACACTTATTGTGTTGTCTCTTAGCATGCTAGTGACACCCCTGCTTTTCATTGGGGGGATGTTGCATCGTCTGCCTAGTCTTTTGCTTTCGGAGAGAGTGATTTTCGTGTGCAAGTTTGGTACTAGTCCCTCTAGGATTTTCCAATTGTATATAATCATGTATCTCTCCCGCCTGAGTTCCAGGGAGTACAGGTTCAGGAACTTTAAGTGCTCCCAGTAATTGAGGTGTTTTATCTCCTTTATGCATGCTGTGAAGGTTCTCTGTATTCTCTATATTCCAGCCTAGATAGAACAAGCAACCTGAAGAGTGTCATCATGGGCTTGGCATCCCTAGTTTTGAAAGTTCTCTTTATCCATCCTGTCATTTTTCTAGCAGATGCGATTGATACAATATTATGGTCCTTGAAGGTGAGATCCTCTGACATGATCACTCCCAGGTCTTTGGCATTAGTTTTTCGCTCTATTGTCTACTCGTATATTTATCCAATCTCTTTTTAAAGCTACCCCAGGTTCTAGACTCTATCACCCTACTTGGAAGATTGTCACATGCAGCATTCTCCACCTGACCCAGCTTTCTTCACCTGACTCCATCCTATAAATACTCACGTACCTTTTACCCAGGTAGATCTCTGTTTGTGACTTGATAAAGCCCACTGTGTGGGCAAAACATTGTCGATAAAGTTTGCATTATACTGCTTAAGTGTTTATATTTCGAGAAAGTGGGTGAAAATTCTTCCACTGTAACCCATACTTGTCATAAAAGTTAACTAAAATTCCAGGAGTAAAAGAATGGTAACCTCTTCAGTATAAATTACTAAAAAGACAAGGGAGAAAATTTTAAATGTGCATTGTTTGGATGTGAAGAAAGGATTGATTGCAAATGTTGCAAATAAAAACAGGTTAGCTATCTTAGCTCCAAGCAAAATGAAACTAAAGGGGGGTAGAAGAATTGTAGTGGGGTGGTGTAAGTGGACTTAAGTCAGGTGTATCTGAGAGAAGTAATAGTAAATGATCAATTATGTAAAGAGAGGAGAAAATGCAGAGGACCCCCGCCTTACGATATTAATCCATTTCTGAGAGCTCATCGTAAGCCGAAATTATCGTAAGGCGAATTAGTTTTCCCCATAAGAAATAATGGAAATCAAATTAATCCGTTCCTGACACCGCAAAGTATGAAAAAAAAAATTTTACCACATGAAATATTAATTTTAATACACACAAACTGAAGAAGACATGCACAATTACTACTCTACTAAGAATAGAATACATGACACTTACCTTTATTGAAGATCTGGTGATGATTGATGGGATGGGAGGAGGGAGAGTGTGGAAGTTGTTATTGTTTAGAAGGGGAATCCCCTTCCATTAGGACTTGAGGTAGCAAGTCCTTTTCCAGGGTTACTTTCCTTCTTCTTTTAATGTCACTAGGACCAGCTTGAGAGTCAGTGGACCTCTGTCGCACAACAAATCTGTCCATAGAGCTCTGTACCTCCTGTTCCTTTAAGACTCCTAAAATGGGCCATAACATTGTCATTGTACAGGTTGCCAACACAGCTTGCAGTAGCTGTGTCAGGGTGATTTTCATCCACAAAGGTTTGCAGTTCAACCCACTTTGCACACATTTCCTTAATCTTTGAAGTAGGCAACTTCCTCAATTTCTCTATCCCCTCCTTTGAAGTAGTTTCCTCAGGTCTGGCCTCTTGCTGTTGAAGATGATCTTGCAGCTCTTCAGTGGTTAGTTCTTCATTGTCCTCCTCCACATCCTCCCCACTAACCTCCAACCCCAAGGACTTCCCCAATGCCACAATGGATTCCTCAACTGGCATACGCTTCTCAGGGTTAGCCTCAAACCCTTCAAAATCCCTTTCTTCTACACATTGTGGCCACAGTTTCTTCCAAGCAGAGTTTAAGGTCCTCTTAGTCACTCCCTCCCAAGCCTTACCTATAAGGTTTATGCAACTGAGGATGCTAAAGTGATCTTTCCAAAACTCTCTTAGAGTCAATCGAGTGTATGAGGTCACTTCAAAGCACTTTTGAAACATAGCTTTTGTGTAGAGTTTTTTGAAGTTTGAAATGACCTGCTGGTCCATGGGCTGCAGGAGAGGAGTGGCATTAGGAGGCAAAAACTTGACCTTAACCCTTTGACTGTCGCAACCCCCAATCCTGAGGTGTCTCCTGGTGTCGCAAAATTTAAAAAAAAAAAAAATTATTTTTTCTTATGAAATGATAGAGAATCTTTTCCCGATTGTAATGACACCAAAAAAAGGAAATTTCATGGAAAACTGACGAAATTATGCTCTCGCGAAGTTAGCAACCTCGGCGCTGTTTACAAATCGGCGATTTCGCCCACTTTGAGCCCTATTTTAGGCTAATTCCATTGTTCCAGTCGCCCAAACTCATAGCTATTTCTTTAAAACTCCATTTTGTCTATTGATTGAGTACAAGAAACTGCCCATTTACCGATTTCAACTACCTAATAATGTGGTCAGAAATTTGCAATTTGGCCAATTTCACGAAAACTAAAAAAATATGACAATTTCAAAATAAGGTCCAGAATGAACAATGCAGACATTCCTGGCTCTAAAATAACATTTTCTTTGCTCATCAGTCATGTCTCCAGGCCCCTCTGATATTACTCTTGCTTTCTATTTTGAATTTTTATTCAAACAAAAAATAGAAGACTTACTATTATGCAGACTACTGCAATACTGTAATAATTGTATAAATAACATCAACCCATTCATGACTGCATATTAGAATGGCTAGTTGGACATTTATTGGACAATGGCATCATTTGTTTACTTTTGAACATTGGCAAAAATCAAACATTTCCCCTACTTTGAGCTCCATTTCTAGGTTCTTTTTATAGTAAAATCAATCAAAATCACCTCTATTTCTATAATATGTTTTCCATTCTATCAAATGAGACCAAGAAAACGAGAATACAACCATAAATACTATATGAAAATAGACCACTAAGTCGGCATTTTAATTAAAAAAATCGGTCGGAGTTTTTTTTTTTCTCATTATGCACTGCGTGCTCCAGGATTTTTTTTATATGGTGCACACTGATCACACAGACCCATTCTCTCACATGTGGGCCTACCAGCTTTCTCTTGCTTGATTTGAAGCCGCTAGAATTTATGAGTATATATACGTCAAACACGGTACCTCGTAAGACGTATATATACGGCCGCGACAGTCAAAGGGTTAATGAAGCTCATGTTCCCAGAAAGTCTCTCTGCTAAGTCTGAAGGATGACCAGGAGCATTGTCTAATACCAGGAGGCACTTAAGGTGTCTTCCTTTGCAGATGACACCCTAATCTGCATGACAGTGTCTTCCACTGCAGACACTGCAAGGCTCCAGGCAGACATCAACCAAATCTTTCAATGGGCTGCAGAAAATATGAAGTTCAACGATGAGAAATTTCAATTCTTTTCCATTAGGTAATTTTTCACATTGGCGGCAAACGCATGGTGTAACCAGTCATAGAAAAAGTCCCTTGTGACCCATGCCTTAGTGTTTGCCCTTCACAGCACACAGAAATTAGCCTTGAGGACATTGTTTTGCCTGAACGCTCTGGGAGTTTCAGAGTGATACACCAATAAAGGCTTCACTTTGCAATCACTACTAGCATTAACACACATCAGAAGAGTAAGCCTGTCTTTCATAGGCTTATGTCCTGGGAGTGCCTTTTCCTCCTGAGTAATGTAGATCCTGCTTGGCATTTTCTTCCAAAACAGGCCTGTTTCGTCGCAATTAAACACTTGCTCAGGTTTCAGTTCTTCACTGTCTATGTACTCCTTGAATTCCTTCACATATTTTTCAGCCACTTTTTGGTCCGAACTGGAGTCTCACCATGCCTTATCACACTATGTATGCCACTACGATTCTTAAATCTCTTAAACCAACCTTTGCTGGCCTTAAATTCACTCACATCACCACTAGTTGCAGGCATTTTTCTAATTAAATCGTCATGCAACTTCCTAGCCTTTTCACATATGATTGCTTGAGAGATGGTATCTCCTGCTATCTGTTTTTCGTTTATCCACACCAATAACAGTCTCTCAACATCTTCTATCACATGCGATCTCTGTTTCGAAAACAAACTTGCACCTTTTGCAAGAACAGCTTCCTTGATTGCCGTTTTGTTGGCCAAGATAGTAGCGATGGTTGATTGGGGTTTAGTATACAACCTGGCCAGCTTGGAGACACGCACTCCACTTTCGTACTTAGCTATTATCTCTTTCTTCATTTCCATAGTATTTTTCACCCTTTTTACCACAGGGTTGGCTTTGAAGCTTTCTTGGGGTCCATGGTGACTTATTTTGCAGCTTTCTTCTTCTTTCAACACACCGGGCGTATCGCACCGAGGCAGGGTGGCCCAAAAGGAAAAACGAAAGCCTCTCCTTTTACATTTAGTAATATATACAGGAGAAGGGGTTACTAGCCCCTTGCTCCTGGAATTTTAGTTGCCTCTTACGACACGCGTGGCTTACGGAGGAAGAATTCTGTTCCACTTCCCCATGGAGGTAAGAGGAAATGAACAAGAACTATAAAGAAAATAGAAGAAAACCCAGAGGGGTGTGTGTATATATATGCTTGTACATGTATGTGTAGTGTGACCTAAGTGTAAGTAGAAGCAGCAAGACATATCTGTAATCTTGCATGTTTAAGAGACAGACAAAAGACATCAGCAATCCTACCATCATGTAAAACAAATACAGGCTTCTGTTTTACACTCACTTGGCAGGACGGTAGTACCTCCCTGGGCGGCTGCTCTCTACCAACCTACTACCTGAATTATTTTGCAGCTACAAGCACTAAAAACACTTTGATAATATGAAATGTACCGAATGTATACTTAGATGTGACCACACTGGCTGGCTTGTAAACACTGGCATGCACGGGGCAGCTGAGGCCACGTGTGGGACGCGTTCCAGATGAATCATGTGAGGCGAGTTTTTTACTGTGAGGCGAGGCAAAATTTTTGCGCTCAAATGCTTCGTATGGTGGATTTAACGTAATGCGATGCATTCATAAGACGGGGGTCCACTGTATAAGTGTATAAATTTAAGAATTATGTGAATTAAAGTAAGAATTGGATGCACCCAGGGAAGAGAGGAGTGTAGAAGAAAGAGAGATTTGGGGATATGTTAAGTGAGGGTTTAGGAAGTTTTGCACCAAATTATGGTAGGGGGCCTAAATGCTTAAGTGGTAGCAACTGTTGTAGAGGATGCAGTAGGTAAGTTTGGAGTGCCAGGGTAAAGGATAATGGGGAGCCTTTAATCTAGGTATGTATGCAAAGAAGTTTGGCAATAGGTAATACATATTGTAAGAAAAAAAAAAGGATAAGTGTATGAGGTACGATAAAGTATGTGATAAGAGCAGTTTGTTGGACTGCATATTAGTAGATAAAAAGTTGATGGGTAGACTTTCAGGTGAACATGTTTTTAGAGAGGTGAGAGATATATCAGATCATTATTTAGTGGTAGCTACAGTGAGAGTAAGAGGTAGATGGGGCACAAGAAGAATGTCATTGATAGGTAAGAGAGAGGTGAAGATTTAAAAGATAGAGGAAGAGATAGTTAGGATAAGATATAAGCAACTACTGGGAGAAAAGTGGGCTAGAGAGAGTACAGGGACTGAAGAGAGGGTAGAGAAGGTATGGAATAGATTTAAGAATGCAGCAGATGTTTGTGGGTTAAGGAGGGTGAGTGTAAGAAGGGAGAGCGATTGATGCAATGATTAGGTAAAGAGGGTGTAAGGGAGAAAAGTTGGGATATGAAAGGTTTTAATAGTATAAAAGTGATACTTGGAGGGAGGAGTGTATGGAGAGTGAAAGAGAGGTTAAAGAGAAGTGTGGGAAAACAGAATGAGAGAGTGGGAGAGGTTTTATCAACAAATTTTCCTGACAAGAAAAAAAGTTTTGGAGTGAGAGCCATAGGTTAAGAAAACCTAGGGAACAAATAAATTTAACAGTTAAAAACAAAAGAGGGGAGCCATTAGATGGGGGAGTGGAGGTACTGGGAAAATAGAGAGAAGATTTTGAAGAATTATTGAATGTTGATGAAGAGAGAGAGGCAGTGATTTTCTATACTGGCCAGGGAAGTATAATGCCTTTCAGGAGTGAGAAAGAGCTAGAAGTGAGTGTGTGAGGGTGTGGGTAAAATGAAAGGGATAAAGCATCTGGGATAGATGGTATTTAGACAGAAAAATTAAAAACAGGCATGGGTATAGCTTTGGAGTGGTTGGTGCATTTCCTTAATAAATGCATGAAAGGTGGGAAGGTACTTAGAGATTGGTAGAGAGCATACATAGTTCCTTTGTATAAGGGAAAAGGTGATAAAAGAGACTAAGAATTATAGGGGAATAAAGGTAATCAACTTTTCATTGAATTTATAGATTTAAGAAAGACATATGATAAGGTGGGTAGAGGAGCAGTGTGGCAGATGTTGAAAATGTATGGAATAAGTGGTAGGTTACTTAAAGCAGTAAAGAGCTTTTATGTGGATAGGAAGGTGCAGGTTAGGGTATGTAGGAGATAGAAGATCATTTCCTAGTAAAAGCATGCCTTAGACAGAGATGTGTGATGTCTCTATGGTTAACATATTCATAGACCGGATTGTAAAAGAAGTGAACACCAAGGTTTTAGGGAGAGGTGTGGGATTAAAAGATAGGAAATCTGGTATGGGGTGGGAATTATCACCGTCGCCTTTTGTCGATGGCACAGTTCTTTTGGAAGATTTGGAAAAGAAGTTTCAAATTTTGGTAAATGAATTTGGGAGGATATGTGAAAGAAGGAAACTAAAAGTAAATATAAGAAAGATCAAAGCTATAGGCAATGAGAGATTGGTTATGAGATTAGAGAGAGGGAGCATGGAGGAAATAAATGTGTTCAAATATTTGGGAGTGGATGTTAGCAGATGGTTCTAAGAGAGACTAGGCGAACCATAAAATTGATAAAGGGAAAAAGGTGGATAATGCATTGAGACTTCTATGGAGACAAAGAATTTTATCCATAGAGACAGAAAGGGAAATGTGCCAGAGTTAATGATACAAACACTTGTATGGATGTGAAGCATGGGCTTTGAATGTTGCAGTGAGGAGGAAGCTGGAGGCAGTAGAGGTCTTGTGTTTGAAGGCAATGTGTGGTGTGAATATTATGAAGAGAATTTGGAGTTTGGAGATTAGGAAGAAGTGAGGAGGGGTTGTTGAGGTGGTTTAGACATTTAGAGAGGATGGAGAAAAATTTGATGACTAGAAGGGCATATAAATCTGGGGTGAAGGGACAGAGGGGCAGGGGTCATTCTGGATGAGGTTGGGAGGGGGGTGTATAGGAGGTTTTTGAGTGTTGTGGGCATGGACATCCAACAGGCTTGTGTGAGCATGTTAAGAGTGAGTGGAACCAAGTGGATTTTATGATATGATGTGCTCTTGGGGTGTGAGCAAGGTAACATTTATGAAGGAGTTCAGAGAAACCAGTTAGCCAGACTTGAGTCCTGGAGGTGGAAAGTACAGTGCCTGTACTCTGGAGGAGGAGTGGGGATATTGCAGTTTGAAGGGTCTTCTGAATTATGATGTCAGCACCCTTATTGCAAGACAGTGATTGAATGAGTGACAGTGAAGTGCTTTCTTCTTTATTGGGTGACTCTGCCTTGGTGGGAGACAGCCTGAGCGTTAAAAAAAAAAGTAATTCACTATTGAAAAGTTCTTCTTCTTTCAATAAACTGGCTGTATCCCACTGAAGCAGGGTGGCCCAAAAAGAAAAACTAAAGTTTCTCTTTTAAACTTAAGTAATGTATACCGGAAAAGGGGTTACTAGCCCCTTGCTCCCAGCATGTTAGCCGCTTCTTACGATTGCTTATGAGAGGTTTTTACAAAGCAGAAGTGTTATAAGAAGAGCAGAGTATATGGAGAGTAAAAGAAAGGTGAAGAGAGTGGTGAGAGAGTGCAAAAGGAGAGCAGATGATAGAGTGGGAGAGGCACTGTCAAGAAATTTTAATGAAAATAAGAAAAAATTTTGGAGTAAGTTAAACAAGTTAAGAAAGCCTAGGGAACGTATGGATTTGTCAGTTAAAAACAGAGTAGGGGAGTTAGTAGATGGGGAGATGGAGGTATTAGGTAGATGGCGAGAATATTTTGAGGAACTTTTAAATGTTGAGGAAGAAAGGAAGGCGGTAATTTCATGCACTGGCCAGGGAGGTATACCATCTTTTAGTAGTGAAGAAGAGCAGAATGTAAGTGTGGGGGAGGTACGTGAGGCATTACGTAGAATGAAAGGAGGTAAAGCAGCTGGAACTGATGGGATCATGACAGAAATGTTAAAAGCAGGGGGGGATATAGTGTTGGAGTGGTTGGTACATTTGTTTAATACATGTATGAAAGAGGGGAAAGTACCTAGGGATTGGCAGAGAGCATGTATAGTCCCTTTATATAAAGGGAAGGGGGACAAAAGAGATTGTAAAATTTATAGAGGAATAAGTTTACTGAGTATACCAGGAAAAGTGTACGGTAGGGTTATAATTGAAAGAATTAGAGGTAAGACAGAATGTAGGATTGCGGATGATCAAGGAGGTTTCAGAGTAGGTAGGGGATGTGTAGATCAAGTGTTTACATTGAAGCATATATGTGAACAGTATTTAGATAAGGGTAGGGAAGTTTTTATTGCATTTATGGATTTAGAAAAGGCATATGATAGAGTGGATAGGGGAGCAATGTGGCAGATTTTGCAAGTACAGTGGACCCCCGGTTCACGATATTAATCCGTTCCTGAGAGCTCATCGTAAACCAAAATTATCGGAAGGCGAATCAATTTTCCCCATAAGAAATAATGGAAATCAAATTAATCTGTGAAAAACACCCAAAAGTATGAAAAAAAAAATGTTTACCACATGATATATTAAGTTTAATGCAATATAATAATTACAATAACAATAATAACAGTAGAATAATCACAATAGAATAATTGACACTTACCTCTAATGAAGATCTGGTGATGATTGATAGGATGGGAGGAGGGGAGAGTGTCGAAGTTTTTAATGTTTAGAAGGGGAATCCCCCTCCATTAGGACTTGAGGTAGCATTGAGGTATATGTGGAGTCAAAAAACATTATCTATGGAGGCAAAGAAGGGAATGTATGAAAGTATAGTAGTACCAACACTCTTATATGGGTGTGAAGCTTGGGTTGTGAATGCAGCAGCGAGGAGACGGTTGGAGGCAGTGGAGATGTCCTGTCTAAGGGCAATGTGTGGTGTAAATATTATGCAGAAAATTCGGAGTGTGGAAATTAGGAGAAGGTGTGGAGTTAATAAAAGTATTAGTGAGAGTGCTGAAGAGGGGTTGTTGAGGTGGTTTGGTCATTTAGAGAGAATGGATCAAAGTAGAATGACATGGAGAGCATTTAAATCGGTAGGAGAAGGAAGACGGGGTAGGGGTTGTCCTCGAAAAGGTTGGAAGGAAGGGGTAAGGGAGGTTTTGTGGGCGAGGGGCTTGGACTTCCAGCAGGCGTGCAGGAGCGTGTTCGATAGGAGTGAATGGAAACGAATGATATTTGGGACCTGACGATCTGCTGGAGTGTGAGCAGGGTAATATTTAGTGAAGGGATTCAGGGAAACCGGTTATTTTTATAAAGCCGGACTTGAGTCCTGGAAATGGGAAGTACAATGCCTGCACTCTAAAGGAGGGGTTTCGGGATATTAGCAGTTTGGAGGGATATGTTGTGTATCTTTATACATATATGCTTCTAAACTGTTGTGCTCTGAGCACCTCTGCAAAAACAGTGATTATGTGTGAGTGAGGTGAAAGTGTTGAATGATGATGGAAGTATTTTCTTTTTGGGGATTTTCTTTCTTTTTTTGGGTCACCCTGCCTCGGTGGGAGACGGCCGACTTGTTGAAAAAAAAAAAAAAAAAACATAGATGAGGGAATAAATAGTGACATAAGCAAATTTGCTGATGACACCAAAATAGGCCATCCAATTCATTCTAATAATGACACTAAAGCACTTCAGGATGATTTGAATAGACTGATGCAATGGTTGGAGAAGTGGCAGATGCAGTTTAATATTGACAAATGCAAAGTTCTAAATGTTGAACAGGTAAATAACCATGCCACACATAAACTAAATAATGTAGATCTTAATACTACTGATTGCGAAAAGGATTTAGGAGTTCTGGTTAGCAGTAATCTAAAACCAAGACAACAGTGCATAAGTGTTTGCAGTAAAGCTAACAGAATTCTTGGCTTTATATCTAGAAGTATAAATAATAGAAGTCCTCAGGTTGTTCTTCAACTCTATATATCCTTGGTTAGGCCTCATTTAGACTATGCTGCTCAGTTCTGGTCACCGTATTACAGAATGGATATAAATGCTCTGGAAAACATACAGAGGAGAATGACAAAGATGGTCCCATGTATCAGAAATCTTCCCTATGAGGATAGACTGAGGGCCCTGAATCTGCACTCTTTCGAAAGGCGTAGAATTAGGGGGGATATGATCGAGGTGTATAAATGGAAAGCAGGAATAAATAAAGGGGATGTAAATAGCGTGCTGAAAATTTCCAGCCAAGACAGGACTCGCAGCAATGGTTTCAAGTTGGAAAAATTCAGATTCAGGAAGGATATAGGAAAGCACTGGTTTGGTAATAGAGTCGTGGATGAGTGGAACAAACTTCTGAGTACAGTTATTCAGGCTAAAACATGTAGTTTTAAAAATAGGTTGGATAAATACATAAGTTGGTGTGGGTCGGTGTGAGTTGGACCTGACTAGCTTGTGCTGCTGGGTCTGGTGCCGTGCTCCTTCCTTGAGTGGAGGTGGCTAGACTGGGTGGGTCATTGGGCTAATCGGGGGGGGGGGGGGTCATTGGGCTAATCCAGGGTGGGTGGGTCATTGGGCTAATCCGGGGGGGGGGGGGGGGGGGGGGGGTCATTGGGCTATTCTGGGGGGTTGACATGGACCTGCTCTGCATGGGTCAGTAGGCCTTTTGCAGTGTTCCTTCTTTCTTATGTTCTTATGTGGTAGCCAGATTACTTTGGTCTCTTTCCAGCATGTGAATTACCTGCAAATAACTAACATTAAATATCCCTGTGTTTTAGTAGCCTCTATTGATAGTCAGACCTTGAGTGTCCTTACTTCAAGCTTAATTTCTTAAGTATTAAGTGGCTGATTACTCAGACTTCTTGTGGAACTTATAGATGTGGATGGGATATTTTACTGATTTTTCTTGGAATTTTTATTTTTAGGATGTCCAAGTGTTCCCATATAAAATAGCTTTTATTATTGAATATTTTGACTGTATGCTATATTTTCTTCTCCACAGAGACCCATTGAACAAATAATTCACTCTTCAAAATGTTACTGAATTCATTCTCCACGCATCTAATACATGTATTTAACAGTTTTCTGGAAGGACAGATACTTCCCTCCCACATTCTTTCCTGTGGCACCATTGGCAAACTAGATGAATGAAATGGCATATAGTTGACAAGTATGAGGACAAAAAACTAGCTATTATTGCAACAGTTCTTACGTGAAGAGCTCTATCATGCTATGCCCTAATCAGAGGAAAATATTGTCTTAATAGAAACTTGTTCTGCAACATGTCTCTGTCTTCATAATTGCCAAAGTAATTTTATTTCTCTTCTTACTCCAAAATTACCTTCCTCTTAATTAGCTGAACCTATTGCTAGATAATGTTGAATTAAGACTGGTGCCTATGTTCTGGAGGCAGTTGGGCTACTTTTTGTGCCCTGATCTTCTTGCTTTCCTCTTGAATAATATTCCCATATAACTGTAATGTTGATACTGATATATTTGTAACAGTATATGAATGCAGTGAAACCTCTACTTGCGAGCGCATCCGCATGCGAGTTTTTCCAAATACGAGCAGTCGATGGGTCGATTTTTTGTTTCCATACGTGAGCAGACCTCAAGGCAGGTTCCTTGACACTGGTGAGGGGCTCTTGCTCTTGATCTAGGGAATTGTATCTCATTTGTTTGTTGGACTATCTTATTGAAACTTGGGCAATGTATGATGGAAAGATGCTTCTTAACGTACACCAAAAATGAAAGAAATCTAAGCATAAATAATGGAGTTCATTTCTTAATTAGCTACCCCTTTGCAGTATTTTCTTATGGTTTTTATGGTTGTATTCTCATTTTTTTGGTCTCATTTGATAGAATGGAAGATATATTACAGAAATAGATATGATTTTGATTGCTTTCACGACGAAAAGTACCTAGAAATTGAGCTCAACACAGGAGAAATGTTCGATTGTTTTGGGTATGTTCAAGAGTAAACAAATGACATCACTGTCCATTCCAATATGCAGTCGTGAATAGGTTGACATTATTTATACAATTATTGCAATAAGGCATAACAGTAAATCTTATATTTTTTGTGTGAATAAAAATTACAAATTATTTATTTTGTAATAATAATAATAATGATAATAATAATAATAATAATAATAATAATAATAATAATAATAATAATAATAATAATATGTATATGTATAATAATAATAGTACGTATAATAATACAATACAATAAGAATAATAATTTAATACAATATGAATAATAATATAATACAATAAGAATAATAATATAATACATATAATAATAATACATATACATACAATAATAATGTACTACATAATAATAATTATAATAATATACGGCTTCAAAAGGCCATCACTATATGGCAGTGTTTACCACAACATAAGAGGGAGCAGTTGTGGCCGCCTCCACCTGTTACATAATGGCATATTTTATTCATTCTAGAGTATATATCAGGTTTGTGTGTTATTTATATTGTTTATTATTTCATATTAGATGAACTGTGATAGATAAATAAGCCGTAGAGTTGATGGTAGTGAAATATTCAAGGGGTATTTTGTCCTGTCTCCAGACAAACACTCGTGGGGCACCACTGCCACATGTATAATGACATATTTTATTCATTCTAGAGTATATATCAGGGTTCTATGTTATTTATATTGTTTATTATGTCATATTAGATGAACTGTGATAGTTAAATAAGCCGTATAGATGATATTAGTGAAATTATTCAAGAAGTATTTTGCCCGGTATCCAGACAAATTCTCGTCCACCGCCTACACCGCCCATACCACTACCTGAATTGCATATTTTATTAATTTTAGAGTATATATATCAGGTTTCTATGTTATTTACATTGTTTATTATGTCATATTAGATGAAGTGAGATAGATAAATAAGCCATGGAGTTGATATTAGCAAAATTATTGTAGCACAGAGTTCCACTGAAACGGATTAATTGCATTTCAATTAATTTAAATGAGGAAAATTGACTGCAAACGAGCAAATCCAGTTGCGAGCAAGGTCATGGAACAGATTAAACTCGCAAGTAGAGGTTCCACTGTATTTTAAGTGATGCTTTTAACCCTTAAACTGTCCAAGCGTAGATCTACACTTTTTTACGTGCTTTCTTATGGAGAAAATCAAGATCGGAGTGCTACGCGCAAAAACGTAGATCTATGTTTGGACAGTCGAAGGGTTAATGCTTTTAATGAGGAGTGAATACAATCTTTTCTCTCTTAAAAAATTTCAGGTCTAACCTTTGACGAACGTGACATCATCGAGGGAGGTTTTCGTACGGGATCAATACGAGTTCTCATTGCCACTTCAACTCTATCGTCTGGAGTCAACTTGCCTGCTCGCAGAGTTATTATCAGGTCTCCTGTCTTTGGTGGGACCATTCTTGATACACTTACCTACAAGCAAATGATTGGCAGAGCTGGCCGTAAAGGTGTTGATACAGAGGGTGAGTGTTTTGATGACTTGTGTATGTTGTATTGATACAGAGGGTGAGTGTTTTGATGACTTGTTTATGTGGTATTGATACAGAGGGCAAGTGTGTTGATGACTTGTGTATGTTGTATTGATACAAAGGGTGAGTGTGTTGATGACTTGTGTATGTGATGTAGAGTTGTAGTAGTTTTCAAGAGGAAACTGGACTACTCTCTCTTATATGTGCCTTATCAGCTGGGCTGTGATTGTGATGTAGGTCACTAGCAGCAACAACTTTATCGTAGGGGTTCTTAAAAGGAGATATCGAGGGTTGAAGGTAGACACACTGGTTGGATGGTAATGATATATTGTCAGACTGTGATGATGGGAGATGGAGCCCAGCCTCTGCCTTGTCCTAGCCTATGTCAAACGCCGACTGAGGAGGCAGAGGTACGAACGTACATATGCGCATCCCGTGACGTCACACAAACAGTCACTCGGCCTAAGGGGTCTTCTATATAAACACATGGATGATACTATAATGCTCAGCTAATCTATACAACACATGTAAGGGGATTCAGCAACTATGCTGACAACTTAGTTGACCAGGTAGTGATCGTTAACACCTGGTCTCAGGCTGATCTGTGAGGGTAGAGTAACCCTTGAAACCAGTCACAGGTATGTAGTGAAGTCATGTGGATGATGCAGTATTGATGAATTGTCGTGGGGGTTCGGAAGGAGATATGATGGTTGAAGATAAACACAGTTGTGGATGGTAATGCTGTATATTGTCAGACTGTGGTAAGGGAGGCCCAGCCTGCCGTGTTACTGCCTGCTGTATGTCTAAGCGTGGAGTGAGGGCGAGGTAGCGCGTCTCACTCACTCATGCTGCATCCCGTGATGTCATACAGTCACTAAGCCTAAGGATCTTCTATATAAACACATGGAGCAAACAACACATGTAAAGGAGGATCAGCAACTATGCTTGACAGCTCGGTCATGTTACGTATGTCGTCTCGACATAACTATACTATAGGCTGAACAGGCAGGTGGTTTTGGGCTGATTCTATACAATAACAAAGACATATATAACTTAGAACTAATGGATGGTATCATAATGGATGTTAACATAATGAGTTTCAACGTAATGGGTTACAAATTATAAGAACAAATCATGGTATAATATAGGATGGAATTGATCGACCGATCTGTATTCATGCACTCTACGGATTCTGAGGAAGAATAAATATATATTTACAAAGTGAGCGTAATTAACAGCAAAATCTGGTGCACACAGATCAGTATTGCTAAATTCTCAGAATTCGGAGGGAACGTGAACCCAAAAATTTCTGACAAACTGATCAGTTAATAACAAAACACACAGTTGATAATTTCATTCATCTCGGACATCTAATTATACAGGCTGTTTACGTTTAAACCCAATTCTGCGAGGGTAAGGTTTACGTATGAAGAATGGTTATCATCTTTGGGTGGATCGAACTCTTCTGCGATGGCTAACACATGCCTTGACTGAGGACGATCTAAACGAGTATCTACAAAAGATACAGCTACATGGACGATCTGAACGAGTATCTGCAAAAGATACAGCTACATTCACTAGTGACTGTGGAATTACTAACTCTTCTGTTAGGAGTACTCAACTCGACTGTTCGATACAGTAATTCTTGGCTCATTACAAAGTCACTAATGGGTGCTGGTGGCTTCACAGTCAGAATAAGATCTTCCTGGAGCAGGAATCGAATCACACCAGAACACAAGGGATCGGTTCTTTCTTACTGGAGGAATGAACAAACTCGGTGGAGTGGATGACTCTCCCCGGTTGAAAAAAATAACGCTATAACAAACAATATGAGCAAAGGAGAACGAATCTACTATCTCTCACTGCAAGCACAGGGGAAAAGAAATGAACACGGTCAACAATACTGATATTCAATCTGAGTCGCACACAGTGACACGAGGTATCAACTATAAAGAAACTTCACTTACAAATGTTAACAACATGTGAAAGTTACTCGAGAAATAACTTCTTACATTGCACGAATTACTGCCAACTAGGATGGGATCACCATCTGGAACACAAGGGACAACAGCAACACTTAAGTGAGTACACTAGCCACAGAAACATCTTTCTGCAACGGCTTGTGGCATCAGCAAGAGATGGCATAACTCCTTGCAAGTAAAGTTCTTCTCAAAGCGTCCCCTGGGAAGGAACGAATACTTGAACAAGTCGCCATTGCAAGGATAGTAGTCTCAGCACCCAGGGTTGTCTGAGGTTCCTCTGAAACCCAAGGTAACTGTACACCATCCTGCGTGCACGATATTGTGGCTGGAGTCCAGGCAGGAGTGACAGTATTACTAGTGCCTGGCCGCTCGGCTATGTTAATAAGTAATGAACGAATCTGTAGGAGCTTAATCTGAACTTCACATTTTGCAGCACTTTAACAAATCTCAGATACAATCTGTGAGAACAAACACATTGTTTAAGGGCTAGGTATTGTCTTTCAGTCAGTAAGGGAATATTGGTACTGTGGACTGATTCATATTGACTTTGACTGGCATGATACACTAAGTGAACATTCAAAAGTGACTGGGACATCTTCTCAGGGAACTTACTCAAGGACATAAAGGCAAAAAAAAAAAAAAAAAAAATAGAGAAAATGACACAATAAGCTTAAACGGGAAGAAATTACTTATTTAAAAAAAATAAGTCACACTGTAAGCAAGGAAAACTCACACTCACAAAAGAAAATACTCAACTGAATAAGCAACACTTTAAAAATCAAGAGAAATTGTACTTTACTCAAATCTAATTTGCTCAACTTTACTTTAAAATGAGTTAATGGCACAGTGAGTTGTCTTTACTCTCAATGCAATAGGAAAATTCAACAATAAATGATGAATCAATCAAAAATGTTAAAATGGACTCAATAAAGCTTGTGCAAAATTAAAACAAACTGGGAAACAATTCACTAAAAATAAAATAAAATAAACTGGCACACAAAGAACAAAACATTATGCACAGAACAGAGCATATGAAACTTCACTGAAATAAACTGGAGCAATATTGCAAGTAACAATTACTAATCAAAAGTACTGCACACACTACATAAAATTTCTGCTAGAAAAATTTTAATGGCAACACAATATTTGCACAAGAATTATTGCAAAATGAATCAATGTAGCAATGATAAAAAAATTACACACACAAGAAAATACAGTTTACAAGAAAAAAAAAATATATCATCAAGGAATGAACTGAGTGAACACTTTAACTCTTAATTGCAGCTTAAGCAACACTGACTGAACAAACAAAGAATGATTTACTTTAAAAGAAGAACTTAAAAATTGCACTAAGAGTGAATTTGTTCAATGAAATATAAAAAAATAATAGATGCAAAAGCACAGAACAAAAAGGTTTGAACACTTACAGTGATGCAGAACACAACACATCAATATAAACACAATACTAGAATTTTCTTGCTATGAAACTTGGTGTGAAAAATTGGAAAATAATTGTCTTGCTTGCACAAAACAATGGCAGTGTTGTCTCTGGAAATAAGACAAATTAGACACAGGCTAAATGAAAAGAATTAACACAAGAATGTTCAACACACAGGGAAAAATAAAATAAAATGGCAAAAATACACAAATGCTGTGAGAAAAATATAACAGACAGCATTGAGTTGTGATGCAGAATATAAGGTAATAAATTACTGAATTACTTCACTGCAATACTGTGAACACAAGGTAATTCTGAAGTGTAAACACAAGTTCTATACTGCTTATATGTTGCACACAACAAGGAAAAAACACTAAGGTACTTACTTCAAGTATATAAAAAAAAAGAACACAACACAACAGACATAAATAATGCACGAAAATTAACACTGAATTAAGAAGAGCAAAAAAATATTGCAAACAGTATATAATAAACACTGAGTCTAATCGAGTCACTGAATGTCACTAAGAAATCACTGGAAACACAAAAATGTCTCAACACTCGCAAATGTCTCTATGAAAAATATTATCGCTGTAGCGACGTTGTTGACTGAAGTGGGGTGGAGGATGGAGGTGGAGGATGGTGGCTATCGTCTCGTGGCTGGCTGAGTTCGCTGACTTCTCTCCACACTCGAATTTGCGCTTAAATCGACGATGGACTCACACAGGAGGCTTTTAACGATGGCGCTATTGACGAAAAAACACACTCTGGCTCTTGACCCCCTATGTGGTCCTTAAAATATGGTGCTAGAACCCGTAATAAGAGTACAAAACAGTGGTAGTGGTTGGGTGAGTGGGTGAGGCAGGGCGGTGGCGAGACACCGCGTGGTGACTGGGCCTATGGGGTGAACGCCGTAAGCCTCACTGGGGACACCCGCACTAGGCGCAAAAATATTCTAAGCCGGACTGGCTTAAAACAAACCCACGAAATACCACAACACCACAGGGATTATAAAGCACACAGAATGGCTAGAACTTGAAGCACAAAGCGATGAAGAAGACTGTACCCACGTGGCTTGCTTGAGTACTGAGTTAAGACACTTGGGTTAGTTGCTGGCTGGCTTGGCTTAGCCCTTCACCAAGAATGGCTTGATAACTTCTAACGATGAGCACAGCAGGGGTGGAAAGCTGGCTTGGCAGGCAAGGCTGGATGGAATAAGGCTAGGCTGGACTGGACTTGGTCTGACTCCCCCACCACAGACTGTCGTGCTGGTTTGGCTTACTTTGCAAACTCGGGTCAACCCCTCGGGAGTGATGCAAATAAGCAGATAAACACTAATACAAAGAGACTGACCAGTGAATAATGTAGAGGCTGGTAGACGCTTGGTCGGGTAGTGGCTTGAGGTAGGTCGAACGTTACCCTTCTCGGCAGGCCTAGCGCCACAGGATGGCGACCGGCTCAGTAGAAATTTATCTCCAGAAATCACTGTAATTGTCAGAATTACAGGCCCTCCGCTGTCACCAATTTGTCGTGGGGGTTCGGAAGGAGATATGATGGTTGAAGATAAACACAGTTGTGGATGGTAACACTGTATATTGTCAGACTGTGGTAAGGGAGGCCCAACCTGCCGTGTTACTGCCTGCTGTATGTCTAAGCGTGGAGTGAGGGCGAGGTAGCGCGTCTCACTCACTCATGCTGCATCCCGTGACGTCATACAGTCACTAGGCCTAAGGATCTTCTATATAAACACATGGAGCTATACAACACATGTAAAGGAGGATCAGCAACTATGCTGACAGAATAATTGATTCCTATTTTTTAAACGACTATAATATTTTGGCACTTCTTTTCAGTGACCAGGTATACTAATGCCCTATATATCCAATGAACTCCATTCTTGTTTAATATAGAATAAATATACATAAACATTGATGAGGAACTCATATAACAGTTCAAATTAAGCTAAACCACATTTAATTGAGATACAGTAATGTTATTAATGGTACAGTTTCTTCTAGGGCCTGTAGTGTAGGTTTCTCTGACTACTTTCCTTCAGCAGCACCATTTTTAGTGGTCTGTGTTTTCCCAACTTGTTCTTTCAGAGTTTGCCTTTCTTGACTTATGCTGCTTTTTCTTTGCTGTATTTGTTTTTCCTTACCATTTTTTTTTTTTAACACATGCTGAGGCAAGCCTTTTCTTATTTTTCAGTGCAAGAAAAGTACTGCAGTTCAGCTTATGTTAGACAGTGTAATCTTGTATTTCTTCTTTCAACAAACCAGCCCGTATCCCACCAAGGCAGGGTGGCCCAAATAGAAAAATGAAAGTTTCTCTTTTTAAATTTAGTAATATATACAGGAGAAGGGGTTACTAGCCCCTTGCTCCTGGCATTTGAGTCGCCTCTGATGACACGCATGGCTTACAAAGGAAGAATTTTGTTCCACTTCCCCATGGAGATACAGTGGAACCTCAATATGTGACCTCAATTCATTCCAGAAGGCTGTTCGAGTGCCGCTCCATTTGAGTATTGAACAAGTTCTTCCCAACCAATTTTCTGTTTGGTTGGCTGTTATCACTAATCTTTGTAGGCCCCATGGTGACTTATTTATACAAATAATTAAAAAAACACCAAAAAATGCGAAGAAACACGAAATAGTTTACAGTGAAGTTCTGGCAGGTTGTATTTGTTTGGTAGAGTGGTGAGCTTTGTTTGAGTAGGGAGCTGGTCATATACTGAGGTTCCACTGTAAGTGGAAATAAACAAGAACTTGTAAGAAAATAGAATAAAACCCAGAGGGGTGTGTGTGTATATACATACTGTATGCTTGTACATGCACATGTAGTGTGACCAGAGTGTAAGTAGAAGTAGCAAGATGTAACTGAAATCTTACATGTTTGTGAGACAGAAAAAAGACACTAGCAATCCTACCATCATGTAAAACAATTACAGGCTTCCATTTCACACTCACTTGGCATGACAGTAGTACCTCCCTGGGCGGTTGCTCTTTACCAACCTACTACTTAGGAATCTAGTATTTATATTTACAAATGGTTCAATTCATATTTTCATTACTTTACCCAGTAATTAAATTTTAATTTAAAATAAAGTCTGATAACTTTCTTGCCAAAAAATAATTGATAGAGTCTCATCAGTTTATGATGTCAGAGTTGAAGTTGCAGGGAGTACTGTACTCAATATTTTGCTCTTGCAAAACCTAGTGTACTTTTCACATTACATTTGCTATAATAGAATATATTTACTAAATTCCTTTGAAGTTAACATAAATATTATTACTTTTTTTAAAACATTGGCTGCCTCCCACCGTGGCAGGGTGACCCGAAAAAGAAAAAATGAAAGTTTTACTTTTTACATTTAGTCATTTATACAGATGTTACTAACCCCCAACTCCCATCATTTTAGATTTTAGTCATCTCCTACGATACACATGGCCTATGGAGGAAGGATTCTTCTCCACTTCCATAATTGTTAATGTGTGCATAAAATAACAAAATACTGTTTCAGGTGAAAGCATCTTAATTTGCCGAGAAGGAGAAAGAAGCAAAGCCCAAGTACTCATGAGTTCGACACTTCCGCCCATCACTTCTTGCCTCCAGCACGATGCCTCTCTCACATCTAGCATGAAGAGAGCTATATTAGAGGTATGCCTTGAAGCTCTCTCGAATTAAATCATCATACTATACAGGTGCTCCTCAACATATGATATTTCTACTTTACAATTGTGCAAAAGCAAT
Source organism: Cherax quadricarinatus (assembly GCF_038502225.1). Classification (NCBI taxonomy): domain Eukaryota; kingdom Metazoa; phylum Arthropoda; class Malacostraca; order Decapoda; family Parastacidae; genus Cherax; species Cherax quadricarinatus. Next base: position 7,851,751 of record NC_091346.1, read on the forward strand.
TACTTGGAGTTGAGATAATTTTCCAGCATCAAGGCGGCAAGTCTGTAACTTGTATTCATTTATTTACTTTTCAGTACTGGTATTTAGTTAGTTACAGTAATTTTATTTTATTTACTTAGTAAACATAGTTATTTATTTATTTAGCATGTCATATTGATATTCAGCTTGCGATATTTTTGACTTACAATGGGTTTGTCAGAACATAACCCCATCGTAAGTTGAGGAGCACCTGTAATTTTTTTTTCAACACATTGGCCGTCTCCCACTGAGGCAGGGTGACCTAAAAAGAAGAGCAGAAGTTTTTCTTTTTACATGTAGTAATTGATAAAAGGAAATGGGGCTACTAGCCCCTTGCTCCTGGCATTTTAGTCGCCTCTTACAACACACATGGCTTATGGAGGAAGGATTCCTTTCCTCTCCCCCATGGAGAATTATATGTGTAGACATGAATTTAGATGGGAGAAACATCAGTTTTGAACCACTGAGTGTAGTAAGCAGTCTTTTAAAATTTAAATAGTATAGATAATAGATTTAAGACCTCTTGAAATTACAAATTAACCCTTTGACTGTTTTGGTCGTATACAGTGAAACCCAGAATTTCAAAAGTATCGACTATCAAATGCTTCAAGTTTCGACCGGTTTATTCGAACCAGTTTTGTCCCAAGTATCAAACTTGCCCTGTGTTTCAAACCACCGGGTACTGGAACTGTCCATCTGCCCACTGTCCGCGTCCCCACACAGGCGTCGTGAGCCAGTCTGGCTTTGTTTATGCTTGAGTGAACCTGTGTGCTCATTTAAACATTTGACAATTAATTCATTGTGTTTGGTGCTTGTTTATTAACCCTTTGACTGTTTTGGTCATATATATACGTAGTATATATATACATTGGTAGACAGCAACCACCCAGGGAGGTACTACCGTCCTGCCAAGTGAGTGTAAAACGAAAGCCTGTAATTGTTTTACATGATGGTAGGATTGCTAATGTCTTTTGTCTGTCTCATAAATATGCAAGATTACAGGTAAGTTTTGCTACTTCTACTCACACTTAGGTCACACTGCACATACATGTACACATTTATTTATACACACTCATCTGAGTTTTCTTTGATTTTATCTTAATAGTTGTTGGTCTTATTACTTTTCCTTTTATATCCATGGGGAAGTGGAATAAGAATCTTTCCTCCGTAAGCCATGCGTGTTGTAAAAGTCAACTAAAATGCCGGGAACAGTGGGCTAGTAACCCCTTTTCCTGTAAAGATTACTAAAAAGAATAAGAAGAAGAAAATTGTCAAAGTGGGAAGTCTGAATGTGCGTGGATGTTGTGCAAATGATAAGAAAGAGATGATTGTGGATGTTATGAATGAGAAGCTGGATGTCCTGGCTTTAAGTGAAACAAAGCTGAAGGGGGTGGGAGAGTTTCATTGGAGAGGAATAAATGGGATTAGGTCAGGGGTTTCAAATAGAGTTAGAGCTAAAGAAGGAGTAGCAATAATGTTGAAGGATAAGCTATGGCAGGAAAAGAGGGACTATAAATGTATTAATTCAAGGATTATGTGGAGTAAAATAAAGATTGGATGTGAAAAGTGGGTTATAATAAGCGTGTATACACCTGGAGAAGAGAGAAGTGTAGAGGAGAGAGAGAGATTTGGGGAAATGTTGAGTGAATGCGTGGGGAGTTTTGAATCAAGTGTGAGAGTAATGGTGGTTGGGGATTTCAATGCTAAAGTGGGTAAAAATGTTATAGAGGGAGTAATAGGTAAATTTGGGGTGCCAGGGGTAAATGTAAATGGGGAGCCTTTAATTGAGCTATGTGTAGAAAGAGATTTGGTAATAAGTAATACATATTTTATGAAAAAGAGGATAAATAAATATACAAGGTATGATGTAGCACGTAATGAAAGTAGTTTGTTAGATTATGTATTGGTGGATAAAAGGTTGATGGGTAGGCTCTAGGATGTACATGTTTATAGAGGGGCAACTGATATATCGGATCATTATTTAGTTGTAGCTACAGTTAGAGTAAGAGGTAGATGGGAAAAGAGGAAGGTGGCAACAACAAGAAAGAGGGAGGTGAAAGTGTATAAACTAAGGGAGGAGGAAGTTCGGGTGAGATATAAGCGACTATTGGCAGAAAGGAGGCTAGTGCAAAGATGAGTAGTGGGGGGGTTGAAGAGGGTTGGAATAGTTTTAAAAATGCAGTATTAGAATGTGGGGCAGAAGTTTGTGGTTATAGGAGGGTGGGGGCAGGAGGAAAGAGGAGTGATTGGTGGAATGATGAAGTAAAGGGTGTGATAAAAGAGAAAAAGTTAGCTTATGAGAGGTTTTTACAAAGCAGAAGTGTTATAAGAAGAGCAGAGTATATGGAGAGTAAAAGAAAGGTAAAGAGAGTGGTGAGAGAGTGCAAAAGGAGAGCAGATGATAGAGTGGGAGAGGCACTGTCAAGAAATTTTAATGAAAATAAGAAAAAAATTTGGAGTGAGTTAAACAAGTTAAGAAAGCCTAGGGAAAGTATGGATTTGTCAGTTAAAAACAGAGTAGGGAAGTTAGTAGATGGTTAGATGGAGGTATTAGGTAGATGGCGAGAATATTTTGAGGAACTTTTAAATGTTAAGGAAGAAAGAGAGGCAGTAATTTCATGCACTGATCAGGGAGGTCTACCATCTTTTAGGAGTGAAGAAGAGCAGAATGTAAGTGTGGGGGAGGTACGTGAGGCATTACGTAGAATGAAAGGGGGCAAAGCAGCTGGAACTGATGGGATCATGACAGAAATGTTAAAAGCAGGGGGGGATATAGTGTTGGAGTGGTTGGTACTTTTGTTTAATAAATGTATGAAAGAGGGAAAGGTACGTAGGGATTGGCAGAGAGCATGTATATTCCCTTTATATAAAGGGAAAGGGGACAAAAGAGACTGTAAAAATTATAGAGGAATAAGTTTACTGAGTATACCAGGAAAAGTGTACGGTAGGGTTATAATTGAAAGAATTAGAGGTAAGACAGAATGTAGGATGGCGGATGAGCCAAGGAGGTTTCAGAGTGGGTAGGGGATGTGTAGATCAAGTGTTTACCTTGAAGCATATATGTGAACAGTATTTAGATAAAGGTAGGGAAGTTTTTATTGCATTTATGGATTTAGAAAAGGCATATGATAGAGTGGATAGAGGAGCAATGTTGCAGATGTTGCAAGTATATGGAATGGGTGGTAAGTTATTAAATGCTGTAAAGAGTTTTTATGAGGATAGTGAGGCTCAGGTTAGGATGTGTAGAAGAGAGGGAGACTACTTCCCGGTAAAAGTAGGTCTTAGACAGGGATGTGTAATGTCACCATGGTTGTTTAATATATTCATAGATGGGGTTGTAAAAGAAGTAAATGCTAAGGTGTTCGGGAGAGGGGTTGGATTAAATTTTGGGGAATCAAATTCAAAATTGGAATTGACACAGTTACTTTTTGCTGATGATACTGTGCTTATGGGAGATTCTAAAGAAAAATTGCAAAGGTTAGTGGATGAGTTTGGGAATGTGTGTAAAGGTAGAAAGTTGGAAGTGAACATAGAAAAGAGTAAGGTGATGAGGGTATCAAATGATTTAGATAAAGAAAATTTGGATGTCAAATTGGGGAGGAGGAGTATGGAAGAAGGGAATGTTTTCTGATACTTGGGATACATATCCCCCCCCCAGGCGCTGTATAATCCTCCGGGTTTAGCGCTTCCCCCTTGATTATAATAATAATAATAATCTGATACTTGGGAGTTGACATGTCGGCGGATGGATTTATGAAGGATGAGGTTAATCATAGAATTGATGAGGGAAAAAAGGTGAGTGGTGTGTTGAGGTATATGTGGAGTCAAAAAACGTTATCTATGGAGGCAAAGAAGGGAATGTATGAAAGTATAGTAGTACCAACACTCTTATATGAGTGTGAAGCTTGGGTGGTAAATGCAGCAGCGAGGAGACGGTTGGAGGCAGTGGAGATGTCCTGTTTAAGGGCAATGTGTGGTGTAAATATTATGCAGAAAATTCGGAGTGTGGAAATTAGGAAAAGGTGTGGAGTTAATAAAAGTATTAGTCAGAGAGCAGAAGAGGGGTTGTTGAGGTGGTTTGGTCATTTAGAGAGAATGGATCAAAGTGGAATGACATGGAAAGCATATAATTCTATAGTGGAAGGAAGGCGGGGTAGGGGTTGTCCTCGAAAGGGTTGGAGAGAGGGGGTAAAGGAGGTTTTGTGGGCAAGGGGTTTGGACTTCCAGCAAGCGTGCGTGAGCGTGTTAGATAGGAGTGAATGGAGACGAATGGTTTTTAATACTTGACGTGCTGTTGGAGTGTGAGCAGGGTAATATTTAGTGAAGGGATTCAGGGAAACCGGCAGGCCGGACTTGAGTCCTGGAGATGGGAAGTACAGTGCCTGCACTCTGAAGGAGGGGTGTTAATGTTGCAGTTTAAAAACTGTAGTGTAAAGCACCCTTCTGGCAAGACAGTGATGGAGTGAATGATGGTGAAAGTTTTTCTTTTTCGGGCCACCCTGCCTTGGTGGGAATCGGCCGGTGTGATAATAAAAAAATAAATAAATAATTCAGGGAAACCGGTTATTTTCATATAGTCGGTCTTGAGTCCTTCAAATGGGAAGTACAATGCCTGCACTTTAAAGGAGGGGTTTGGGATATTGGCAATTTGGAGGGATATGTTGTGTATCTTTATATGTGTATGCTTCTAAACTGTTGTGCTCTGAGCACCTCTGCAAAAACAGTGATAATGTGTGAGTGTGGTGAAAGTGTTGAATGATGATGAAAGTATTTTCTTTTTGGGGATTTTCTTTCTTTTTTGGGTCACCCTGCCTCGGTGGGAGACGGCCGACTTGTTGAAAAAAAAAAAAAATATACGTCTTACGAGCCACCATGTTTGACGTATATATACTCATAAATTCTAGCGGCTTCAAATCAAGCAGGAGAAAGCTGGTAGGCCCACATGTGAGCGAATGGGTCTGTGTAGTCAGTGTGCACCATATAAAAAAAAATCCTGCGGCATGCAGTGCATAATGAGGAAAAAAAACTCCACCCGTTTTTTTAATTAAGATGCCGACTTTGTGGTCTATTTTCATATAGTATTTATGGTTGTATTCTTGTTTTCTTGATCTCATTTGATAGAATGGAAAACATGTTATAGAAATAGATGTGATTTTGATTGGTTTTACTATGAAAAGAACCTTGAAATGGAGCTCAAAGTAGGGAATATGTTTGATTTTTGCCAAAGTTCAAAAGTAAACAAATAATGTCATTTTGCAATAAATGTCCAAGTAACCATTCTAGTATGCAGTCATGAATGGGTTGACATTATTTATACAATTATTACAATATTGCAGTAGTCTGCATAACAGTAAATCTTCTCTTTTTTGTTTGAATAAAAATTCAAAATAGAAAGCAAGAGTAATATCAGAGGGGCCTGGAGATGTGACCGTTGAACAAAAAAAAATTTATTTTAGAGCCAGGAATGTCTGCATTGTTCATTCTGGACCCTGTTTTGAAATTGTCATATTTTTTATTTTTCGTGAAAATGGCCAAATTGCAAATTTCTGACAACATTATTGGGTAGTTGAAGTTGGTAAATTGGCAGTTTCTTGTACTCAGTTGATAGAAAAATGAAGTTCTAAAGAAGTAGCTATGAGTTTGGTCGACTGGAACAATGGAATTAACAGAAAATAGGGCTCAAAGTGGGCGAAATCGCCGATTCGTAAATATCTCATAGGTCGCTAACTTTGCAAGAGCGTAATTCTGTCAGTTTTCCATCAAATTTCATTCTTTTATTGTCATTACAATTGGAAAAAGATTTTTCTATCATTTCATGATTTTGGGGGGGGGGGGGATTTTGCAACACCAGGAGACACCTCAGGATTTGGGGTTGCGACAGTCAAGGGGTTAATAAAGTGTGGGCAATTAATTTATCCTGAAACTAGGTACACTTGATTTCTTCTTTCTTTCAACAAACTTGCCATATCCCACCAAGGCAGGGTGGCCCAAAAGGAAAATCAAAAGTTTCTCCTTTTAAATTTAGTAATAATATATACAGGAGATGGGGTTACTAGCCCCTTGCTCCTGGCATTTTAATCACCTCTTACAGCATGCATGGCTTATGAAGGAAGAATTTTGTGTCACTTCCCCATGGAGACACTTGATTTTGATCTAAAAATTGTTAGAATGTGACCTAATTTACTCCACTTTCCTCCCCTTGCTCTCTTAGATTTAATTAGTTTTTGTTTTGGATATGGCAAAAATTGACATGGAGGAGCTGAAAATGGTTGCTTTTCAATTACCTGGTTTTCACTAGTCTTTCTCCTCTCTGTAGTAAGAAATATTTACGTGTTAAGGATAGCATGTAGGTAGCATATGCTTGATTTCACCATTTTGCTGTCGGTCATATAGATCTGCATATTTGGAGTCAGTGTTCCTTATGTAGATCTGTGCATATATCACTGCATCCCCAGATTTGCTGTGAGCAGCAAATTTTGGCCTAGACAAGCAGTGGTATATTAGCTGTTTCCATCACATATTGCCCACTCAGTATAAAATGGGAACAGCTAACTTTCAACCTCGTGTTTGGATGAAAATAGCAACTTTAAAGCATTTTCTAGAGTTGTTTTCATGATTTTACTGAGTATACCTTGATGAAATATAGAAGATTGTAGTCACTGTCAGACTGGAAGTACTCTTAAATAGGCTTCAAAGTGGCAGAAATCATTGAATTTTGGGCAGTTTTCTTGGGAAAAGGTAAGATTTTATTTCTAGGTCTGCTTCAGTTATTAGGATGGTTTAAGTTATGACCAATCATTCTTGGTTATGGCTCATTAGTTTAAAAATAGGAAAAACTTTGAATCTTTGTGTGTAACAATGGATTCAAATTGAAGGGCAACTGTTACATATGAGAGGCCTCTTCTATGTGGCTAATGAACAGGGCAAAAGTGCCTGTAATGTCTAAAGTACAGGTTGGCCATCACTAATCCGGTAATCAGTTATCCAGTTCCATCAGTAATCTGGCTAATTTTGGCTAGCATAATTTCAAATTTCATCATTATACTGACTCAAATCATTATATGTACTGACTCACATTTCATAATTACACTGACTCAGAAATTGTGCAGATAGTTGTAAATCCTCAGCAGCAAGCCAGCGGAGGAGAAAGCAAGAAAGCAACAATGAAAATGAGAAAGATGTAGCAGAAAGAGTTTCTATTGATAGGTTAACCCTTAAACTGTCCAAATGAAGATCTACGTTCGCGTGCCGGGGGCTCCGAATGTAGATCTACGTTTTTGTTTACGTGCTTTCAAATGGGGAAAATAAAGGCTGGAGTGCTACACAGGTGAACGTAGATCAGAGTATTCTAACCTAACCACTCTATAATCCACCACACTACAGTTCCCAATGATGCCGGATTAGTGATGGCTGACCTGTATAAGATTGGCCAAATTATTGACTTCTGGGCACTTAAAAGGGTAGTTCTGTTGTGTGATTAAGCACTTTCTTGCAAGACATACTTGCAAAATAGCCAGGAATTTGGTAAGTTTGAGTACTGGAATTGGCCTAAAACGGGTGAAAAATGGATAAAATTGCTGATACGTAAGGTGGTCCCTCACCTCCAACTTAGTACCTGCAAAATTATGTAAGTCTTACATCAAATTTTGCATTTTTTTTTTCGTGTGTGTCATATCCCTGAGAAGAAGATTTTCTACTATTTTAGAATATTAAAAAAAAAAAATGCTGACAGAAGCAGCTTTCAATTGGTGGTGGTGGTGGTGGGGGGGGGGGGGGTCGGTAATACAATGAAAGGGTTAAATATACACTTTCATTTTTGCCTAGAACTTTTTGGCTATGAGGTGTCTTGATGGTATTGATTGGCTCTTATTCCAAGGAATTGGTTCTCTCAGTTGTTGCTTTTTTGTTTGACTCAATCCTGATTATCCCCTAACACCCCCAGGCACTGCATAACCCTAACAGATCTAGTGCTTCCCCATGTTTGTATTAATAATAATCTGGGAAAGCAGGCGTTGATTGTCTTCTTCAACCTTTATCATCATTAGCTCTTGATGATGAGTGATATTAAAGAACCAATCCAGAAAGTCACTGAAGACCTTTTTCTTCTCTTCTATATGCTTGGATCTCTTCAACTTGTTCTGGCTCTTCTTTATCTTGTTCCTTTTATCAAAAAGCTTCAAAATAATATCTAGAACATGTTCTTCAGTTGTATAGGAATCCTAGTCTTGTTCCAAAAGCACTTCACTGCCACAGTCATCAGATTTTGCAGCATTCCAGAGTCTTCTAGGTGGTGTGATGTTACAAGAAGTACTCTAATACGTTTGCTTAGTTAAAACTTGGCCTTCACCAGTTCTGTCAACATTAATCCCACTAAGCAAATATCAGTGGAACTCTGGCTGGTGTATGCATTTGCTTTTTGTCATAATAATAATTTTCACAGAGTGAAAATTAAACTTCTGGTACCAACCTTTAACCCTTTGACTGTCGCACGCTCCTTTCTGAAACTGTCATTCTATGTTGTAAAATTTTTGGAAAAAAAAAATTATTTTTTTCTTATGAAATGATAGAGAACCTTTTCCTGATGGTAATGACACCAAAAGTACGAAATTTGGTCAGAAACTCACGAAATTACGCTCCGCGAAGTTAGCAGTCTTGGCGACATGTACGCATCAGTGATTTCGCAGACTTTGAGCCCTGTTTTTGACCAATTCCGTTGTTCCAGTTGACCAAACTCATAGCTATTTCTTTGGAACTCCATTTTTTTCTATCAGTTGAGTACAAGAAATCACCCATTTACTGATTTGAACTACCCAATAAAGTGGTCAGAAATTGGCAATTTGGCCAGTTTCACGCAAATTAAAAAAGATGCCAATTTCAAAATAGGGTCCAGAATAAACAATGTAGATATTCTTGGCACTAAAATAACATATCATCTGTTCATTAGTCACATCTCTAGGCCTCTCATATATTACTATTGCTTTGTATTTTGATTTTTTATTCATACAAAAAATACAAAATTTACTGTTATGCAGACTACTGCATTATTGTAAAAATGGTATAAAAATATCAGTGCACTAGTGAAAGAATATTAGACTCTCCAGTTGACATGTATTGGACGTGTGGTGTGATTTGCTTACTCCTGAACATTGGTAAAAATCGAACATTTCTGCTACTTTGAGCTCAATTTCAAGGTCATTTTCATCGTGAAACTAATCAAAATCATCTCTATTTCTGTAATGTGTTTTCCATTTTATCACATGAGACCATGAAAACGAGAATACAACGATAAATACTATACGAAAATACACCTCAAAGTTGATGTTTTAATCCAAAAACACAGTCAGAATTTTTCTTTTCTCATTATGCACTGTGTGCTGCATGACTTTTTTTGTGGTGCACACTGACCACACAGACCCATTTTCTCACATGTGGGCCTACCAGCTTTCTCCTGCTTGATTTGAAGCCGCTAGAATTTATGTGTATTAATATGTCCAAAACACTGGCTCGTAAGACGTATATGTATGACGAAAACAGTCAAAGGGCTAAATATAATTACTAGCTGATAGTGCACTCAGCTCACATACTCAGTGTCCATGGTTCAATCCCCGGCCGAGTGGAAACATTGGACATGTTTCCTTACACCTGGTGCTCCTCTTCACCTGTTCACCTGGGTGTTAGCTGACTGTTGTGGGTCCCATCCTGGGGGGGTGGTAGTATAACTTAGATAGGGCTGGGCACTGAAGTGAGCTGAGGTAGGATAACAGCTCTTAGCTTGTAAAAATGATCTGTTAAAAAAATTACATTCTCTCCTAATGAAACAGTTTGACAAGAGTTCCCTTTGAAAAAATCTCTGTTTGAAATTTCCACCCATGGATAAGAACCATCCTACCACGATTGTTATTTAAACTCACTTTTTTAGTGTGTTCCTGACACCTCTGTTTTCACTGCAAGGCAGCTTGTGTGCCCAGTGCTCAAAAATTATTGAGATTGTGTATCATGAGTGTGCATTTTATACCAGCATGTTCACCCTGCCTCATTGGGAGACAGTCAGTGTGATAAATAATGTTCATATTAATTTCTTAGCATGTTACCATCATAGCTATCAGTTGTAATGGCTTTAAATTGTCAGATTTAAATAATATGGACACTATCTTTTTCCACAGGTGATTGTAAGTGGTGTAGCAACCACTCCAGATGAGGTTGACAGCTACTGCAGTTGTACACTCCTGGCTGCATCACTTCGAGCTGGTGATGAAGACTCAAAACCAAATTCACAGAACTCCGTTGTCAGCTGTATTGCCTTTTTAGAAGAGAACGAATTTATTAGGTTTGTTCCTTTAGGAAATTACCTGATCATTGTCCCCAGTATTGGAGGATATAACAATTATTCATTATTACTACAAATAACAAAAAAAAGGCACAATACCGTGACTGGAGCGATACACAAATAACATTCCGTAGTTCTGAAATAAAATCTAATGTACATACTATGTAAGAAAGACACGTATGCAGATATTAAGACATGGAGGATACGTTTCACCCACCAGGGTCTTCTTCAGTCTTGTATAGAGAGCTCATAGTCTCTTATTCTTTGTACTGAACTGAGAAAGACCCTGGTGAATGAAATATATCCTCAATAAATGTCTTAGTAGTATATGCATACATGTCTTTCTGACTTATTGTAGTGCTTGCTAATTCTTTTTTTTTTTTCTTTTTATCTCTTGTTTCAGAGAGTTGCTCATAAACCAACTGGTATTACACACAATCACTATCTACGAACACAGTATAGCACTTTGTCTGGATTCTGTGGGTTATCCTAGGTAATTTACACTACGTAAAATTGTATTTACCTATGTGTTCCTGTGAGAGACAGAGATAGAGATAAAGAGATAGACAGAGATAGGTACAGACAGACAGACGGAGATAGAGACAGCCAATCAGCCAGCCGCTGGGAAGCCTGCCAAAATTACAGTTCCAAAATTGTTTCTTTTTACTTAGGGCATAGGTTATAGGACATTCTGGCAGGATGACACTTTCTTCTTAAAAGGGGAGTGTTAATACAACATGACATCTGTGAATCCTTGGTGTTTGCTGTGCTGTTTGCTCTAGCTGGTGCTCAATTGAACTGGTGCTTCCACAAGGTACTAAGTGGTTCCAGATTATTTTAATACTGCACACACTGAGGGTTAAGACCCATTCTATGCTGACTAGGCATCTCAGGCCAATTGTGCCAAATTTGGAGGCAGGAAAAATAAAACGTAGAGCTACGTTTGGAGCGCTTGCAGTAAGAACGTAGATTTACATTTGGACAGTTAATGGGTTAAATTTCATTATTTTCAATGTTTAATGTAATATAACTGTAGACTGTTTTTTTTTTTTTTAACACATCGGCTCCCCAAAAAGAAAGAAAATACTTTCATTATCATTCAACACTTTCACTATTACTCATACATAAACACTGTCTTTGCAGAAGTGCTCAGATACAACAATTTAGAAGTCCCTCCAGACTGCCAATATCCCAAACCTCTCCTTTAAAGTGCAGGTATTGTACTTCCCATTTCCAGGGCTCAAGTCCGGCTAACCAGTTTTCCTGAATCTCTTCACAAAATATTACCCTGCTCACACTCCAACAGCTTGTCAGGTCCCAAAAACCATTCTTCTCCATTCACTCCTATCTAACACGCTCACGTACACTTGCTGGAAGCCCAAGTCCCTCGTCCACAAAACCTCCTTTACCCCCTCCCTCCATCCTTTTCGAGGATGACCCCTACCCCGCCTTCCTTCCCCTATAGATTTATACGCTCTCCAAGTCATTCTACTTTGATCCATTCTCTAAATGACCAGACCACCTCAACAACCCCTCTTCAGCTCTGTAACTAATACATTTAGTAACTCCACACCACCTCCTAATTTCCACACTCCAAATTCTCTGCATAATGTTTACACCACACATTGCTCTTAGACAGGACATTTCCACTGCCTCCAGGTATACAGTAGCATACAGAAGGCTTATCAATTAAGCCATGATCTTTTAGAATGTTTTCGCTACAAGACAGTTGAGAAATTGCAGCAGTACAGGAAGGCTAGTAACCAATACTTTCACTGTAACTACACATTGCTGTGCGTGTACTTGTCATTTCATTTACCATTGGTGTTTTTTATACAAATGGTAAATATGTTAGTGATTGAAAATAAAGTGTGAAAAGTGCAGTAATTAAACAAAAAAATGAAGGGATAATCTTTCGGCACCGCCATGATAAATGTTTATATTTGAAGTTCATTCTAGGTAGTAGGCTGGTAGACAGCAACCACCCAGGGAGGTACTGCCATCCTGCCAAGTGAGTGTAAAACGAAAGCCTGTAATTGTTTTACATGATGGTAGGATTGCTGGTGTCCATTTTTCTGTCTCATGAACATACAAGGTTTCAGGTACGTCTTGCTACTTCTACTTACACTTAGGTCACACTACACATACATGTACAAGCATATATATACATACATACCCCTCTGGGTTTTCTTCTATTTTCTTTCTAGTTCTTGTTCTTGTTTATTTCCTCTTATCTCCATGGGGGAAGTGGAACAGAATTCTTCCTCCATAAGCCATGCGTGTCGTAAGAGGTGACTAAAATGCCGGGAGCAAGGGGCTAGTAACCCCTTCTCCTGTATATATTACTAAATGTAAAAGGAGAAACTTTCTTTTTTCCTTTTGGGCCACCCTGCCTCGGTGGGATACGGCTGGTGTGTTGAATGAAAGAAAGATTTGAAGTTCATGGGGCCACCACAGTATACATACCTTGTTTGTATAAAAAAAAATTTAACGCCATGGGAGTCACAGGAAAACTAACAAATGTGTCTAAATTAGCTATTTCCTGCATACCATTTAATGAATGCATTGTTTTTCTGTCCTTTGCATTGTCAGGGCTAAAATGAGAAGATTTTGAGGATAATGGTTATATACAAAATGATAGGGACTCCAAGATTTATGTAATGAATTCTTTGCTTCTTTCCATTTGCATAATCAGGGCTATAATGAGAGGAAGTTACATATATTGTGAATGCAGTTTTATTTTGTGAAAATAAATGACTTACATATTCTTGGTTTATTGGAACTGCACATGTCCTTGAGAGTGACTCTTACCAGTGTTCATATAACCTTTCTTTCTCTTCCTCTATAGTATAATCAAAGTTAAAAAAAAATGACAGGAGCCTTGATGTATTGCTTATATAGTACCTACTTCATAAACACTGTGTACCAATTTAGCTCATCAACTCGTATTTTGTGATAAAGAAGGATGAGTGAGGGTGTTGCCTTTGGCAGTGTTTTAATCTGCTCATTTCTATCCCCTGCCACCCTCTTCTCCTTACCACCCTTATTTGTGTTATTGAAAATGTAAGGATAATGATATTTTGAATTTTTTATTTACATTATGCTGCATTTATTTTGCCAGACTGCAAGAAGTTGAGGGCACTGTAAGATACATTGGTACACAACTGGGGTGTGCTGTGCTTGCCTCAGGTCTCTCCCCAGATGAAGGTCTTCATGTCTTCAGTGAACTATACAGGGCTAGGCAGTGTTTTGTATTGGAAAATGAACTTCACATTATCTATCAGGTCAGTTTTTCATAATTTCTCTAAAAGGCAATGCAGGTGGTGTTAGTGGATAAACAAAATACACTCTAAGCTGGCTCTGTTGAAATAATATGTGTAGAGCTTGTTATATTTAACCCTTTCATGGTTTGTGCCGTACTAGTACGGCTTGCACACCAGGGTTGGTGCCGTACTAGTACACATAAATTCTAGCGCCTTCAAATCTAGCGAGAGAAAGCTGGTAGGCCTACGTATGAAAAAATGGGTCTATGTGGTCAGTGTGCACAGTATAAAAAATATCCTGCAGCACACAGTGCATAATGAGAAAAAGCTCCGACCGTGTTTTTGGTTTAAAACAGTGACTTTGCAGTGTATTTTCGTATGCTATTTATGGTTGTATTCTAGTTTTCCTGGTCTCATTTTATAGAATGGAAGACATATTATGGAAATTGAGATGATTTTGATTGGTTTCACAATGAAAAGTACCTTGAAATTGAGCTCAAAGTAGCAGAAATGTTCGATTTTTGCCAAAGTTCAAAAGTAAACAAATCATGCCATGCTTCTAATACACGTCAACTGGTGAGTCTAATATTCTTTCACAAGTGTGCTGATATTATTTATACCATTTCTACACCATTTCTACACTAATGCAGTTGTCTACATAACAGTAAATCTTTTATTTTTTGTGAGAATACAAATTCAAAGTGGAAAGCAAAAGAAATGTAACAGAGGCCTGGGGACGTGACTAATGAATAGAGGAAATGTTATTTTAGTGCCAGGAATGTCTGTCTTGTTTATTTTGGATCCGGTTTGGAAATTGGCATCTTTTGAAATTTGAGTGAAATTGGCAAAATTACCAATTTCTGACCACTTATTGGATAGTTGAAATCGGTAAATGGGTGGTTTCTTGTACTCATTCGATAGAAAAAATGGAGTTCTAGCAAAATAGTTATGATTTTTGTCGACTGGTACATTGGAATTGGCCGAAAATAGGGCTTAAAGTGGGCGAAATCACTGATGCGTAAACATCGCCGAAACCGCTAACTTCACAAGAGCATAATTCTGTAAGTTTTCCATCAAATTTCATACTTTTGGTGTCATTATGATCGGGAAAGGATTCTCTATCATTTCATAAGACAAAATCAAGTTTAGGAGAGGGCCTGCCTACCCTGAAAGGGTAAACATGTAATACTATATACTAGTTAACTTTTGAGTTTATTACTTAATGTGTTCTACAACTTCTCATAACACTTTTCATCACTTTCCAAAAGCAGCATTTTTTCACTTACATTTATTTGTAATGACTCATCATTACTAGTCAGTGCTATACTGATAAATGGAATATTTTGGAATGTCTGTTTCTGTACAGATGAACTAAAATCCAGAATTCTGAAAATTTTGGGGAATTGAAATTGTCCCTAAATTTTCCCTCTTTTGATGAGTCAAATAAACCAAGATTTTTTTTTTTTGTTGCCATTTTGAATCACATTATACACCCATATTGGTGCCTGGACAACTTAGTGCAATATCTAATAGAAATGTAAAGGCAGTCAGTATAATGCACAAAGTGTATATAGTGCAGTACTGTATGTATAGAGAGAATAGAGAGGATTCTTATGATAAATAGCAAGCTCAGTGGAGGAGTAGTGGCAGCTTGTGATAGCATTTCAGGAAAACTTCTGTTCTCATCTTCTGGTCAAGTCTAGGAAATTAAACATGTTACAATTATATTGAATAAAAATGCAAAATGTGCATATTAGCTTTGTGAAAGTATACAGTATGGGTGCTTCAACTGTGCTTGATATATAGGGTCAGAAATACACATTGTTTAGTTACATGTAGAAACTGTGCATTATTAGAATACATTTTGCTGCCAAAGTGGCTAGTTTATTGTTCACCTCATATCCATCCCGTGGACAGTAGTACATGGATATGCTACATTTATGAAGGGAGTCAGGGAAACCGGTAGGCTGGACCTGAATCCTGGAGATGGGAAGTACAGTGCCTGCACTCTGAAGGAGGGGTGTTAATGTTGAAGTTTTATAACTGTAGTGTAAGCACCCCTCTGGCAAGACTGATGAAGTGAATGATGATGAAAGTTTTTCCTTTTTGGGCTGATGTGTTAATAAAAAATAAAACACTGAGGTATGCTATAATGAATCTAATTGGTTCTAAAACTTGTTCGTTATAGGGGTAATGCGTTCCAGGCCCCCAAATATAGCCACTTAACAATGAAAAATATAATATAAAATTATAAAAAAGTGCATAAATGTGCATTTAAACTCCTGAAATAAAGAATATCATTAATACTTATAATAGAAAATAATGAATTATATAAAAAATACTAAAATATACTGTATTTTATCCTACCTTAGTGTTGTTGAGCATGCAGGACAGGCAGCAGAGGAGGAGAGAATTACTGAGAAGAGGTGAAAGGAGTAAGTCAGCCTTTCTAGTCCTCTTTGGTGACTGTCCTGCAGGCAGTTCCTTAGTAGGATCTTTTTGAAATTTTTTAAAGAAGGAATCGAGGGTTGACTGCTTCAAACTGAATTTTTGGACCTTCCAAAAGTGAACCATCATGGTGTTATTAAAATTTCTAAGGCCTGTTTCCACAGCACCAACATCAGGATGACAAGTTTGCAGTTTGTTCCAGCACCAGAGCACACCCTTAAGAGCTTTGGCTGGAATGATGTGGCTCATCCCCAAACCAATATTTTCAATTTTATAGGGAAAACCATTAGTTATGTAAATATTCGTTATATAAACCGTTTATTATAGCATACCCCACTGTATATAAATATATAATGATAATATAAAAAAATGTTTGTATATTTTTAACACAATGTTATTATTTTATTCTCAAAGTGTTAAATTCCATAGGTAACACCTGTATATGTCAGTTCGCTGTGGCCTAACATAGACTGGTTATCATTTCTAAATATTTGGGAAAGCCTTAACGAAGACATGAAGCGTGTTGCTCAGCTGGTTGGTGTGGAGGAGAGCTTTATAGTCAAAGCCTTGAGGGGCATCATCAACCATAAGGTAAGAACAAACAGACCTCTAGATTTGTGTGGTACTCATCACATTGTGTATGCAAATTGGAGCTTTCAACCAGAAACATTAAGTACATACTGTAATTGATTTTCAGTATGTAAAAGGTTTTTATATAAAAAAGTACAGTATATATATATATATATATATATAAGAAAAGAAAGATAAGAAAGAGATGATTGTGGATGCTTTGAATGAGAAGAAGCTGGATGTCCTGGCTTTAAGTGAAACAAAGCTGAAGGGGGTAAGAGACTTTCAGTGGACAGAAGTAAATGGGATTAGTTCAGGGGTTTCAAATAGAGTTAGAGCTAAAGAAGAAGTACCAATAATTTTTTTATAATTTTTTTTTATTATCACACTGGCTGATTCCCACCAAGGCAGGGTGGCCCAAAAAAGAAAAACTTTCACCATCATTCACTCCATCACTGTCTTGCCAGAAGGGTGCTTTACACTACAGTTTTTAAACTGCAACATTAACACCCCTCCTTCAGAGTGCAGGCACTGTACTTCCCATCTCCAGGACTCAAGTCAGGAAAAGAGGGAGTATAAATGTATTAATTCAAGGATTATGTGGAGTAAAATAAAGGATGGATGTGAAAAGTGGGTTATAGTAAGCGTATGTGCACCTGGAGAAGAGAGAAGTGTAGAGGAGTGAGAGAGGTTTTGGGAATTGTTGAGTGAGTGTGTGGAGGGTTGTGAACCAAGTGTGAGAGTACTTGTGATTGGGGATTTCAATGCTTAAGTGGGTAAAAATGTGGAGGAGGTAGTAGGGAAATTTGGGGTGCCAGGGGTAAATGAAAATGGGGAGCCTTTAATTGAGCTATGTGTAGAAAGAGGTTTGGTAATA
This sequence comes from Cherax quadricarinatus, assembly GCF_038502225.1. Taxonomy (NCBI): domain Eukaryota; kingdom Metazoa; phylum Arthropoda; class Malacostraca; order Decapoda; family Parastacidae; genus Cherax; species Cherax quadricarinatus. The sequence goes on from NC_091346.1 coordinate 7,869,254, forward strand.
AGTAATAAATATTTTATGAAAAAGAGGATATATAAATATACAAGGTATGATATAGCATGTAATGAAAGTAATTTGTTAGATTATATATTGGTGGATAAAAGGTTGATGGGTGGGCTTCAAGATGTACGTGTTTATAGAGGGGCAAATGATATATCGGATCATTATTTAGTTGTAGCTACAGTTAGATTAAGAGGTAGATGGGACAAGAGGAAAATGGCAACAACAAGTAAGAGAGAGGTGAAAGTGTATAAACTAAGGGAGGAGGAAGTTCGAGTGAGATATAAGCAACTATTGGCAGAAAGGTGGGCTAGTGCAAGTATGAGTAGTGGGGGGGGGGGGGGCTGAAGAGGGTTGGAATAGTTTTAAAAATGCAGTATTAGAATGTGGGGCGAATATGGGGCAGAAGTTTGTGGCTATAGGAGGGTGGGTGCAGGAGGAAAGAGGAGTGATTGGTGAAATGATGAAGTAAAGTGTGTGATAGAAGAGAAAAAGGTAGTTTATGAGAGTTTTTTACAAAACAGAAGTGTTATAAAAAGTGCAGAGTATATGGAGAGTAAAAGAAAGGTGAAGAGAGTGGTGAAACAGTGTAAAAGGAGAGCAGACGATAGAGTGGGAGAGGCACTGTCAAGAAATTTTGGTGAAAATAAGAAAAAATTTTGGAGTGAGATAAACAGGTTAAGAAAGCCTAGGGAACGAATGGATTTGTCAGTTAAAAACAGAGTAGGGGAGTTAATAGATGGGGAGATGAAGGTATTGGGTAGATGGCGGGAATATTTTGAGGAACTTTTAAATGTTGACGAAGAAAGGGAGGCAGTAATTTCATGCACTGGCCAGGGAGGTATACCATCTTTCAGGAGTAAAGAAGAGCAGGATGTGAGTGTGGGGGAGGTGTGTGAGGCATTATGTAGAATGAAACAGGGTAAAGCAGCTGGAACTAATGGGATCATGACAGAAATGTTAAAAGAAGGGGGGATGTAGTGTTGGAGTGGTTGGTATTTTTGTTTAATAAATGTATGAAAGAAGGAAAGGTACCTAGGGATTGGCAGAGAACGTGTATAATTCCTTTATATAAAGGGAAGGGGGACAAAAGAGATTTTAAAAATTATAGAGGAATAAGTTTACTGAGTATGCCAGGAAAAGTGTATGGTAGGGTTATCATTGAAAGAATTAGAGGCAAGACAGAATGTAGGATTGCAGATGATCAAGGAGGTTTTAGAGTAGGTAGGGGATGTGTAGATCAAGTGTTTACATTGAGGCATATATGTGAACAGCATTTAGATAAAGGTAGGGAATTTTTCATTGCATTTATGGATTTAGAAAAGGCATATGATACAGTGGATAGAGGAGCAATGTGGCAGATGTTGCAAGTATATGGAATAGGTGGTAAGTTATTAAATGCTGTAAAGAGTTTTTATGAGGATAGTGAGGCTCAGGTTAGGGTGTGTAGAAGAGAGGGAGACTACTTCCCGGTAAAAGTAGGTCTTAGACAGGGATGTGTAATGTCACCATGGTTGTTTAATATATTTATAGATGGGGTTGTAAAGGAAGTAAATGCTAGGGTGTTTGGGAGAGGGGTGGGATTAAATTATGGGGAATCAAATTCAAAATGGGAATTGACACAGTTACTTTTTGCTGATGATACTGTGCTTATGGGAGATTCTAAAGAAAAATTGCAAAGGTTAGTGGATGAGTTTGGGAATGTGTGTAAAGGTAGAAAGTTGAAAGTGAACATAGAAAAGAGTAAGGTGATGAGGGTGTCAAATGATTTAGATAAAGAAAAATTGGATATCAAATTGGGGAGGAGGAGTATGGAAGAAGTGAATGTTTTCAGATACTTGGGAGTTGACGTGTCGGCGGATGGATTTATGAAGGATGAGGTTAATCATAGAATTGATGAGAGAAAAAAGGTGAGTGGTGCGTTGAGGTATATGTGGAGTCAAAAAACGTTATCTATGGAGGCAAAGAAGGGAATGTATGAAAGTATAGTAGTACCAACACTCTTATATGGGTGTGAAGCTTGGGTGGTAAATGCAGCAGCGAGGAGACGGTTGGAGGCAGCGGAGATGTCCTGTTTAAGGGCAATGTGTGGTGTAAATATTATGCAGAAAATTCGGAGTGTGGAAATTAGGAGAAGGTGTGGAGTTAATAAAAGTATTAGTCAGAGGGCAGAAGAGGGGTTGTTGAGGTGGTTTGGTCATTTAGAGAGAATGGATCACAGTAGAATGACATGGAAAGCATATAAATCTATAGGGGAAGGAAGGCGGGGTAGGGGTCGTCCTCGAAAGGGTTGGAGAGAGGGGGTAAAGGAGGTTTTGTGGGTAAGGGGCTTGGACTTCCAGCAAGCGTGCGTGAGCGTGTTAGATAGGAGTGAATGGAGACGAATGGTACTTGGGACCTGACGATCTGTTGGAGTGTGAGCAGGGTAATATTTAGTGAAGGGATTCAGGGAAACCGGTTATTTTCATATAGTCGGACTTGAGTCCTGGAAATGGGAAGTACAATGCCTGCACTTTAAAGGAGGGGTTTGGGATATTGGCAGTTTGGAGGGATATGTTGTGTATCTTTATATGTTTAAGCTTCTAGACTGTTGTATTCTGAGCACCTCTGCAAAAACAGTGATAATGTGCGAGTGTGGTGAAAGTGTTGAATGATGATGAAAGTATTTTCTTTTTGGGGATTTTCTTTCTTTTTTGGGTCACCCTGCCTCGGTGGGAGACGGCCGACTTGTTGAAAAAAAAAAAAAAAAAAAAAAAAAAAAAATATGATACAGTGGATAGGGGAGCATTGTGGCAGATGTTGCAAGTATATGGAATAGGTAGTAAGTTACTAAATGCTGTAAAGAGTTTTTATGAGGATAGTGAGGCTCAGGTTATGGTGTGTAGAACAGAGGGAGACTACTTGCTGGTAAAGGTGGGTCTTAGACAGGGATGTGCAATGTCATCCTGGTTGTTTAATATATTATGGATGGGATTGTAAAAGAAGTAAATGCTAGGGTGTTGGGGATAGGGATGGGATTAAATTATGGGGAATCAAATACAAAATGGGAATTGACACAGTTACTTTTTGCTGATGATACTGTGCTTATGGGAGATTCTATGGAAAAGTTGCAAAGGTTAGAGGACGAGTTTGGGAGAGTGTGTAAAGGTAGAAAATTGAAAGTGAACATAGAAAAGAGTAAGGTGATGAGGGTATCAAATGATTTAGATAAAGAAAATTGGATATCAAATTGGAGAGGAGGAGTATGGAAGAAGTGAATGTTTTCACATATTTGGGAGTTGACGTGTCAGCGGATGGATGTATGAAGGATGAGGTTAATCATAGAATTGATGAAAGAAAAATGGTGAGTGGTACATTGAAGTATATGTGGAAAAAACATTATCTATGGAGGCAAAGATGGGAATATATGAAAGTATAGTGGTACCAACACTTATATGCCACAGTGAGGAGGCGGTTGGAGGTGGTGGAGATGTCCTGTCTAAGGGCAATGTGTGGTGTAAATGATGTGCAGAGAATTTGGAATGTAGAAATTAGGAGAAGGTGTCGAGTTAATAAAAGTATTAGTCAGAGAGTTGAAGAGGGGTTGTTGAGGTGGTTTGGTCATTTAGAGAGACTGGATCAAAGTAGAATGACATGTAGAGCGTATAAATCTGTAGGGGAAGGAGGCGGGGTAGGGGTCGTCCTAGAAATGGTTGGAGGGAGGGGGTAAAGGAGGTTTTGTGGGCAAGGGGCTTGGACTTCCAGCAAGCATGCGTGAGCGTGTTAGGAGTGAATGGAGACATATGGTATTTGGGACCTGACGAGCTGTTGGAGTGTGAGCAGGGTAATATTTAGTGAAGGGATTCAGGGAAACTGGTTATTTTTATATAGCCAGACTAGAGTACAGTGGAACCTCAAAAATCGAACTTAATCCATTCCAGGAGCTAGTTCTAAATTCGAAAAGTCTGCAATCAATATTTCTTATGAGAAATACATACAATTAATCCTTTCCAGAAACCCAAAAATATTCACACAAAAAATACATTTTATAGAGATTAATTACAGTTTTACATACAATAGATACTATAGTTTTTAATTATGTATAGTAATACATATAAGATAACATTTTTACTTACCTTTATTGAAGATTGGTGATGACATCTGGAAGATAGGGAGGAGGAGAGAGGGAGTTGGGGTTAGTGTTTGGAAGGAGAATCCCCCTCCATGTGGACTTCAGGTAAAGCCCTCTCTGGGGTTACTTCCCTTCTCTGTCTTTTAATGGGGCCAAACACTTCATGGACCCACTCTTTGAAAATTTGTCTTGTGACCTATGCCTTATGATTAGCTTTCCACAAGACAGATAACTTGTTCTTAAAGACATTGTTTTTCTTAAACACTGGGATTTTCTGAATGATACACAAGTAAAGGCTTCACTTTAAAATCACCACTAGCATTAGCACAGAACAAAAGAGTAAGCCTGTCTTTCATAGGCTTGTGTCCTGGCAGTGCCTTTTCCTCCTGTGTGATGAAGGTCCTTTTTGGCATTTTCTTCCAAAACAAGCCTGTTTCGTCACAATTAAACACTTGTTCAGGTTTCAGTTCTTCACTGACTATGTACCCCTTAAACTTATGTACAAACTTCTCAGCCGCCCATTTGTCTGAACTGGCTGCCTCACCATGTCTTACAACATTGTGTATGCCACTAGGCTTCTTAAATCTGTCAAACCAGCCTCTGCTGGCCTTAAATTCACTATCAGCACTGGTTCCAGGAGTTTTCTGTACCAGATCGGCATGCAACTTCCTTGCCTTTTCGCAAATAATCATCTCTGAAACACTATCACCTGCAATCTCTTTATCCTTGATCCACACCAGCAACAACTTCTCAACCTCTTCAACTATTTGTGGTCTTTTTTTTGGTTAGCATATTAACACCTTTTGCAACATCAGCTTCCTTGATTTGTTCTTTCTTTGACAGGATAGAACCGATGGTCGACTTGTTTTTCCCATACATCCTGGCAAGCTCAACAAGTCTCACACCACTCTCATACTTCTGTATTATTTCCTTCTTCACATCTATGGTGTTTCTCACTTTCTTTACCACAGGGGTACCATTAGCAAGTTACTTTGAGCCCATGGCAGCTTATTTCACAGTCCCACAAGCACTAAACACAACGAAATAATCGTGAAATGCGTGAATGAGAGTGCATGTTAGTGTTCACTCAAGCATAAACAAAGCTAGACTGCTCACGGCGCCTGCGCGGGGACGCGGACAGAGCGGGCAGCAGACAGGTCCCGTACCCGGCGGTCCGAAAATAGGGGCGCGTTCGATAATAGGGACACTGTGTGAAAAAATGTTTCTATTTTCGAAAGGTTTGATATGTAATACGTTCGATTTTTGAGGTTCCACTGTATTGGAAACGGAAAGTACAGTGCCTGCACTCTAAAGGAGGGGTTTGGGATATTGGCAGTTTGGAGGGATATGTTGTGTATCTTTATACGTACATGTATATGCTTCTAAACTGTTGTATTCTGAGCACCTCTGCAAAAGTAGTGATAATGTGTGAATGTGGTGAAAGTGTTGAATGATGATGAAAGTATTTTCTTTTTGGGGATTTTCTTTCTTTTTGGGTCATCCTGTTTCGGTGGGAGACGGCCAACTTGTTAAAAAAAAAAATTTACGTACAGTGGAACCTCGGCTTATGAACACCCCACCATACAAATTTTTGAGGATACGAACCGTTGGTCGGTTGATTTTATGCTTCCGGATACGAAGGAAATTTCAGGATGCGAACTTCCCCCTCTAGGGAGGTTCCTTAAATAAATAAATAAAATATTTATTTCTTTGCAAAAGTTACAGTGTGTGTTTACATATCATAATATAACTTCAGCAAAGAAAGCCACTATCATGCCGAGGCATTTCGGGCGGACTTAACCACCCCACTCACCACCACTCAAGGTGACACCACAACAATAACAACAAATATGGCTGCCACCAGCCCATCCTCCCCTCTCTTCCCTGGATTCAGCCTACCAAGTAGTCTCTCAGGTATGACCAACGATCCAGATACCCTAAAGACATGCATCTCCATCTTAGTTATTGAAAATATGAATCTTCGAGAGACGCTAACAAAACAAGACACCAGGATGACACAACTCGAGAACAAAATCCTCAGTCTTGAACAAAAGTTATCAACACCAGGAATGACTAACTGTGACAAGACCATCCAGACAGTCATAGATAGCCATACCCAACAAATAATATCTCTTAATACAAAGGTTGAAGAAGCAGTAAAAGAATGGAAGAACAACTTAGATAACCAGTTCAGTGACTACTTTGCTCTCCAAGAAGATAAAACTGAACAAGATAAACTATCGGACGCAGTAATAGTTAACAGTTCACTTTTTCCAAGTGATATGAACCAAACAAACAGTAAAGAAATTACTCTGCAGATCATAAAGGGCCAAACAAGTGTTATTGTACCAGAGTCAGAAATAAAAGAAGCCAGGTTACTAGGATCCCATGGTAGAAAAAGTGTTATGCTTAGATTCCACTCACATGACAGGAAAAAAGACTTAATTATTGCATCTATTAAAGTAAAGAAAGAGGTATACATAAACGAGTGTCTTACCAAAAAACGTCAGAACCTCCTGTATAGAGTCAGAAAACTTAAGCGGGAGAATAATGACACAATACACCAATGCTTCACATGGGATGGGAAAATTCTAGTTAGGAAAACAAATGTAGGTCAACTGTACACAATCATGAACGAGAATGATCTATCACGATTTCTCAGGGATACTAATCTTACAGAGAATAACTAAACAATGTCCAACCTAAAAGCCTACGTAATGTAGTGTATGTTTTGCTCCATTATTGTTCAAATTTCATTGTACAATCTCTTAGTAATTAAATAATCAACTACCTCATTTTGTGATTTTACTAGTAAGCATAAGTCACCTTATGTAATTTTCTTATTTACTATTGTTTGCTTAAATATTAGCTGAATTGATACTTTCTCTGTCCATATTACTACCTCATATTTTTTTAAATACTATCAATTGATATTACTTACTAAAATTAATAATAACCATTTTTACTATAATTTCAATTTACTCTTAACATTTTTGACATTTAATAACCATTACTTGTCTAATTACCTTTACCTGTTTTAATACCACATTTACTATCTTAGAGTACTCTTAATTACCTTGTACTGCCAAATAACCTCAAGTATAACTACCAGTGCAATATTGAATGAAATAAACATTACTTTTTTACTTTTTTGTAATCATTATTACTTACTAAAATTTTATTAAACACCATATTTACTACCAGTCAATTTTACTTTTGTACATTAATCATTATTTTATACTTCCCATAACATTTTGTTGCCAAATTTTCAAGTTTGTATATTCAACTCCAACCTTTATATTATCCTTTGTACCTGTGTACCTGTCTACCATCTTACTATCATATTATAACCAAGACATTACCATTGTTATTTTTTACTATTATTCTTTTGGTACTTTAATTGTGAATTTTATTTTGTCAATTTAAATCTAGTTATACTCTTGATCTTGTCAACAACCTACACCAGACCCTAGTGCAATTGCAAGTACCATTTCAATTTGTATTTTTATATTATAAGTTTATACGTATTATAAGTCCTATTCTAAGATTGTTTTCATATCTTAGTGACTATATTGTGTGTGCAATTAGTGTATATTTCAATTATATTATTGTTCAAGGCCCTTAACTAACTTTTGCTAACTAGTACCAACTACCTCATATATTTTTTTTTTCTACTTTTTTTTATTCTTTTGCTACCTTAACTTGTATATTTTATCTTGTCAATTTAAATCTAGTTATACTCTAATTCTTGTAAACAACTTACATAACACCTTAGTGCAATTACAACTGAGAGTCTTGTGCATTTTTTATATCATTAGATTAAACTCAGTTGTACTATAGCTCATTCTAGCTCAATACATAGTCAATACCAAAGTCATTATATTAGACCATAGTGTAATTACTAGTGAGAGCCTGGTGCTATTTTTAATTTGTATTTTTATATTATTAGATTAAACCTAGTTGTACTATAGCTCATTCTAGCTCAATACATAGACTATACCAAAGTCATTACATTAGACCTTAGTGCAATTACAAGTGAGAGTCTTGTGCTATTTTTAATTTGTATTTTTATATTATTAGTTTATACCTAGTTGTACTTTAGCTCATTCCAGCACAACACATAGACAACACCAACTTCATTATGTGTATTAGTGACTATACTCTACATGACCAAAATGCTATAGCTATATACTTGTCCAAACTTCCCACCACTACAGATATCAGTACTAAAACTCAACACACAACTAAGGATATAAATAACCATAATTTAAACCTAGAAGATGATTGATCAAGTTGACCCTGATCTAAACTTACATAATCTGACACACAATCAAAACCTATTGGAAAGTAACTGCCTTTACTACACAGCATCACAAGCCAGCACTATCCTAAACAATGATAAAAGTCTATCAGTACTTAACTACAACATCAGGTCCTTAAGCAAACACTATGATGACCTCCTGGCACTCCTTGAATCACTAATGACACCCTTCTCCTGCATTATTCTTACTGAGACCTGGCTTAAACAGGACACAATAGATATCTACCCTCTACCAGGATACACAGCAATCCACAACTGCAGACCATACCAAGTTGGGGGTGGTATTGCAATCTATTACTCTAACCAATTATCTTGTATTAGCACCAATTGCTTTAGTGATGAATATGGAGAATACATTTTTGCTAATTTTACTGTAAAAAACCTTAAAACGCCTTTAACAATCGGTGCCATTTACCGGATACCCCACACAAACATCTCAAACTTCAGTGAGAAATTAAAGGCACTAATAACAAACAGACAAATGAATAAGCACCACCTTCTCTTAGCTGGAGACTTCAACATCAACCTTGGCCTACTAGATGATCAGCCTGTAACTGATTTCATCAACAATATGAACAACACACTTCTCATACCAACAATAACTAAACCAACCAGGCTCACTGAAACAAGTGCAACTATAATAGACCACATATGGACCAATATACTAGCCCCCCTTAAATCAGGGATAATCACAGATAGCACTACAGACCACTACCCTACCTTCCTCTTGACAAACATTAGTAAACCACCACTTGAATACAACAAAGTCTCATTTAGACTCCATGATGAGGCCTCAATAAGGAAGTTCACAGCTGACCTAGAGGCTGTTAACTGGCCTAAAGAATTCTCCAAGGCCAATGGTATTGATGACTGGACAGACATTTTTCTTAACAAACTACTTAGACTATACAACAAACATTGTCCTATAAAAACGAAACAGATCACAAACAAACGGCTTGGTTGCCCATGGCTAACCAGGACCATTCTGAAATCCATTGATAAGAAACACCAATATGAAAAGCAATATAGACAGGGCTTAATACACAAAGATATTCTTAAACACTATTCATCAGTCCTCACCAAAGTAATAAAGAAAGCCAAACAACTATACTACTCCAGTAGATTCACTGACACAAGAGGAGATATAAAAAAGACCTGGAAAACACTCTCTCAGATTCTAGGGACCCACAAACTGAGAAAAACAAGAATATTGTCCTAACTAAATCTAATGAAACACCACTGCAACCCACTGACACAGCTAACAAGATAAACGACTTCTTCTCAACCATAGGTTCTAATCTCGCCAATAAAATCCCACGTACCAATGCCCATGCCAGGGACTACCTAGATGGGAATTTCCCAAATTCCTTCTATCTTGCTCCAACTGAGCCCACGGAAGTCACTGAGATTATGAAGTCACTTAAAAATAACTCAGGGAATCTGTCTCACGTCCCACCATTATTGTATAAGAGAGTGGCCCATGTCCTCTCACATATTATCTCATTACTTTTTAACAAGTCACTAGAAACTAGCACCTTCCCGAAATTACTCAAGACGGCAAGGGTTACACCAATACATAAAGGTGGTGACCCTACAGATTTAAACTATAGGCCAATATCAAACTTATCATTGCTTTCCAAAATCTTTGAGAAACTCGTGCACAGGAGACTGTATTCATTTATAACGTCACAAAACATACTCAACCCCTGCCAATTTGGATTCAGGAAAAATAAAAGCACTAACGATGCAATCATAAAAATGCTAGATCTGCTTTACACAGCATTGGAAAATAAAGAATATCCACTAGGAATTTTTATTGACCTAAGAAAAGCTTTTGACACAGTAGACCACGGCATCCTACTCCACAAACGTGACCATTATGGTATAAGAGGCCATGCGCTTGCATATTTCAAATCTTACCTTACTAATAGGTATCAGTATGTCACCATTAAAGACACAGCATCAACAACACAGCCACTTGATACTGGAGTTCTGCAGGGAAGTGTCCTTGGTCCCCTGCTCTTCCTCATATACATCATTGATCTTCCAAACGTATCTCGACACCTGAACCCCATTCTCTTTGCTGACGACACGACTTATGTCATCTCTCACCCTAATCTTGCCACCCTCAACACCATTGTTAATGAGGAGCTGATCAAAATATTGACTTGGATGACAGCCAATAAACTTACGCTTAACGTTGACAAAACCTACTACATTATGTTTGGTAGCAGAGCAGGAGATGCGCAAATTAACATTAAGATCGACAACACTCTAATTGCCAGGCATAATGAGGGCAAATTCCTAGGCCTATACCTTGACAACAACCTGAACTTCAGCACCCATATCCAACACATAACCAAAAAAGTATCCAAAACGGTTGGGATCCTCTCCAAGATACGATACTACGTGCCGCAAACTGCCCTTCTCACACTATGCCATTCACTTATATATCCATACCTCACCTATGCTATCTGTGCTTGGGGTTCAACTGCAGCAACACACCTAAAGCCAATAATAGCCCAACAAAAAGCCGCAGTAAGAATAATCACTAAATCCCATCCCTGGCAACACCCCCCTACTCTTCATAGATCTAAACTTACTCCCTGTTCAGTACATCCACACTTACTACTGTGCAATCTACATCTACAGGACCTTAAATTCCAATATTAACCTTAACCTAAAATGCTTTCTTGATAGTTGTGACAGAACCCACAGGCACAACACCAGACACAAACATCTCTATGACATTCCCCGTGTCCGACTAAACCTTTACAAAAATTCAATGTATGTCAAAGGCCCTAAAATCTGGAACACCCTACCTGAAAATTCTAAAACTGCAGACACATTCATCACCTTCAAAACTACCATCAGAAAACATCTTATCTCCCTGATACACCCTGTCAACTAATAATACGAATACCACCTGGTGGTTCACACTTACACTCACTCACCCATTTGACCATAAACAGAAATATCAATCTCAATCTCAAAATAATGAATCTTAACTAGTCATAAGTTGGCCTGTGATACTCCAATACTGAAACTATGTATAGTGCCAAAACAAAAGCATTCACATTGCTAAACTCACAACTAGTATTTAGTCACTTAGCCATAATACCAACTTACCTCAAAATTTTGTAATATTTTAAACTTAAGATTTAATATAAGTCTGCCCGAAATGCCTAGCCATGCTAGGTGTTCTAGTGGTACACTCTGTAATTATTATTTTACTACATGTAAACCACACAATAACCAAATTCTGTAAACTCAGCATTGTAATCCTTATAGAGAATAAATTTTGAATTGAATTGAATTGAATACGTACTTATAGACTATTAAGTCTAAACAGGTGAAAAGTGTACTAGTAGTGGTTACCAATGTTTTGCTCATGGTGGCACCAACTACTGGCAGCCTTTTGAAGTTTCTCCTTACTGTTATTATTGTTATTATTATTTAATTTTTTTTTTTTTTTTTTTTATGATCACACTGGCCGATTCTCACCAAGGCAGGGTGGCCTGAAAAAGAAAAACTTTCACCATCATTCACTCCATCACTGTCTTGCCAGAAGGGTGCTTTACACTACAGTTTTTAAACTGCAACATTAACACCCCTCCTTCAGAGTGCAGGCACTGTACTTCCCATCTCCAGGACTCAAGTCCGTCCTGCCGGTTTCTCTGAACCCCTTCATAAATGTTACTTTGCTCACACTGCAACAGCACGTCAAGTATTAAAAACCATTTGTCTCCATTCACTCCTATCAAACATGCTCACGCATGCCTGCTGGAAGTCCAAGCCCCTCGCACACAAAACCTCCTTTACCCCCTCCCTCCAACCTTTCCTAGGCCGACCCCTACCCCGCCTTCCTTCCACTACAGACTGATACACTCTTGAAGTCACTCTGTTTCGCTCCATTCTCTCTACATGTCTGAACCACCTCAACAACCCTTCCTCAGCCCTCTGGACAACAGTTTTGGTAATCCCGCACCTCCTCCTAACTTCCAAACTACGAATTCTCTGCATTATATTCACACCACACATTGCCCTCAGACATGACATCTCCACTGCCTCCAGCCTTCTCCTCGCTGCAACATTCATCACCCATGCTTCACAAAAAATATAAGAGCGTTGGTAAAACTATACTCTCATACATTCCCCTCTTTGCCTCCAAGGACAAAGTTCTTTGTCTCCACAGACTCCTAAGTGCACCACTCACCGTTTTCCCCTCATCAATTCTATGATTCACCTCATCTTTCATAGATCCATCTGCTGACACGTCCACTCCCAAATATCTGAATACATTCACCTCCTCCATACTCTCTCCCTCCAATCTGATATCCAATCTTTCATCACCTAATCTTTTTATCCTCATAACCTTACTCTTTCCTGTATTCACTTTTAATTTTCTTCTTTTGCATACCCTACCAAATTCATCCACCAATCTCTGCAACTTCTCTTCAGAATCTCCCAAGAGCACAGTGTCATCAGCAAAGAGCAACTGTGACAACTCCCACTTTATGTGTGATTCTTTATCTTTTAACTCCACGCCTTTTGCCAAGACCCTCGCATTTACTTCTCTTACAACCCCATCTATAAATATATTAAACAACCATGGTGACATCACACATCCTTGTCTAAGGCCTACTTTTACTGGGAAATAATTTCCCTCTTTCCTACATACTCTAACTTGAGCCTCACTATCCTTGTAAAAACTCTTCACTGCTTTCAGTAACCTACCTCCTACACCATACACCTGCAACATCTGCCACATTGCCCCCCTATCCACCCTCTCATATGCCTTTTCCAAATCCATAAATGCCACAAAGACCTCTTTAGCCTTATCTAAATACTGTTCACTTATATGTTTCACTGTAAACACCTGGTCCACACACCCCCTACCTTTCCTAAAGCCTCCTTGTTCATCTGCTATCCTATTCTCCGTCTTACTCTTAATTCTTTCAATAATAACTCTACCATGCACTTTACCAGGTATACTCAACAGACTTATCCCCCTATAATTTTTGCACACTCCCGTTTGTCCCCTTTCCCTTTATACAAAGGAACTATGCATGCTCTCTGCCAATCCCTAGGTACCTTACCCTCTTCCATACATTTATTAAATAATTGCACCAACTACTCCAAAACTATATCCCCACCCGCTTTTAACATTTCTATCTTTATCCCATCAATCCCGGCTGCCTTACCCCCTTTCATTTTACCTACTGCCTCACGAACTTCCCCCACACTCACAACTGGCTCTTCCTCACTCCTACAAGATGTTATTCCTCCTTGCCCTATACACGAAATCACAGCTTCCCTATCTTCATCAACATTTAACAATTCCTCAAAATATTCCCTCCATCTTCCCAATACCTCTAACTCTCCATTTAATAACTCTCCTCTTCTATTTTTAACTGGCAAATCCATTTGTTCTCTAGGCTTCCTTAACTTGTTAATCTCACTCCAAAACTTTTTCTTATTTTCAACAAAATTTGTTGATAACATCTCACCCACTCTCTCATTTGCTCTCTTTTTACATTGCTTCACCACTCTCTTAACCTCTCTCTTTTTCTCCATATACTCTTCCCTCCTTGCATCACTTCTACTTTGTAAAAACTTCTCATATGCTAACTTTTTCTCCCTTACTGCTCTCTTTACTTCATCATTCCACCAATCGCTCTTCTTCCCTCCTGCACCCACTTTCCTGTAACCACAAACTTCTGCTGAACACTCTAACACTACATTTTTAAACCTACCCCATACCTCTTCGACCTCATTGCCTATGCTCTCATTAGCCCATCTATCCTCCAATAGCTGTTTATATCTTACCCTAACTGCCTCCTCTTTTAGTTTATAAACCTTCACCTCTCTCTTCCCTGATGCTTCTATTCTCCTTGTATCCCATCTACCTTTTACTCTCAGTGTAGCTACAACTAGAAAGTGATCTGATATATCTGTGGCCCCTCTATAAACATGTACATCCTGAAGTCTACTCAACAGTCTTTTATCTACCAATACATAATCCAACAAACTACTGTCATTTTGCCCTACATCATATCTTGTATACTTATTTATCCTCTTTTTCTTAAAATATGTATTACCTATAACTAAACCCCTTTCTATACATAGTTCAATCAAAGGGCTCCCATTATCATTTACACCTGGCACCCCAAACTTACCTACCACACCCTCTCTAAAAGTTTCTCCTACTTTAGCATTCAGATCCCCTACCACAATTACTCTCTCACTTGGTTCAAAGGCTCCTATACATTCACTTAACATCTCCCAAAATCTCTCTCTCTCTCTCTACATTCCTCTCTTCTCCAGGTGCATGCACACTTATTATGACCCATTTTTCACATCCAACCTTTACTTTAATCCACATAATTCTTGAATTTACACATTCATATTCTCTTTTCTCCTTCCATAACTGATCCTTCAACATTACTGCTACCCCTTCCTTTGCTCTAACTCTCTCAGATACTCCAGATTTAATCCCATTTATTTCCCCCCACTGAAACTCCCCTACCCCCTTCAGCTTTGTTTCGCTTAGGGCCAGGACATCCAACTTCTTTTCATTCATAACATCAGCAGTCATCTGTTTCTTGTCATCCGCACTACATCCACGCACATTTAAGCATCCCAGTTTTATAAAGTTTTTCTTTTTCTCTTTTTTAGTAAGTGTCTACAGGAGAAGGGGTTACTAGCCCATTGCTCCCGGCATTTTAGTCACCTCATATGACACGCATGGCTTACGGAGGAAAGATTCTTTTCCACTTCCCCATGGACAATAGAAGAAATAAAGAAGAACAAGAGCTATTTAGAAAAAGGGGAAAAACCTAGATGTATGTATATATCCCTTTGAGGGTCCATCCTGTAGATCTACGGCTTTACGTTCAGGGTCCAAACCGTAGATCTACGTCATGAGCTCAGCTCACTCTGATAAACTGTGAGTGGTACATTTGGGCCTAGATATGAGAGAATACATCTATGTGGTATGTGTGCACCACATAAAACAGATCCTGCAGCACGATGTGTATAATGAGAGAAAAAAACTGAAATCATGATTTTTCGATTAAAACAGTGACTTTGCAGTGTTTTTTCGTATGTTTTTTATAGTTCTATTTGCGATTTCTTGGTGTCATTTGATAGAATAGAAGACATATTACAGAAATAGAGATGATTTTGATTGGTTTTCGCTCCGGAAGTGGCTTGAAACTGAGCTCAAAGTAGCAGAAATGTTAAATTTTTGCCGATATTCAAGAGTAAACAAACGACCTCACACGTCTAATACACGCCAGCTGGTGGGTCTAATATGCATTCACAAATATGGTGATGATATTTATACAATTATTACAGTATTGCATCACAGTAAATCCTCTATTTTTTGGTGTGAATAAAAATTCATTATATGAATAAAAAATCAAAATAGAATTTATTTGTAAAGCCTCAAAAGTAACTAATGAACAGAGGAAATGTTAGATTAGTTCCAGGAATACCTACATTGTTTATTCTGGACCCTATTTTGAAATTGGAATATTTTGAACTTTGTGTTAAATTGCCCAAATTAACAATTTCCGATCACTTAAATTTGTAGTTGAAACAATTGACTTGGCAATTTCTTGTGCTCAATCGATAGAATAGAAGTAATACTAGTGAAATAGCTAAGAATTTGGTTGACCGGAATAATGTAATTGGCCTAAAATGGGAGTCAAAGTCGGCAAAATCGCCGATTCATAAATATCGCTGACACATTAATATTCGCGAGAGCATAATTTCATCAATTTTCCATCAAATTTCGTACTTTTTGTTTTATTACCTTCACAAAAAGATTCTCTACCATTTCATAAGAAAAAATAACAAATTTTTTTTTTGCAAATTCTTGGACACTGGGGCATCACTTCAGATTTGGGCCTTGGACCCTGAAGGGGTTAAATATGCATGTGCGTGTCTGTGAAGTGTGACCAAAGTGTAAGTAGGAGTAGCAAGATATCCCTGTTATCTAGCATGTTTATGAGACAGAAAAAGAAACCAGCAATCCTACCATCATGCAAAACAGTTACAGGTTTCTGTTTCACAGTCATGTGGCTGGACAGTAGTACTTCCCTGGGTGGTTGCTGTCTACCAACCTACTACCTATATTATTATTATTATTATTATTATTATTACAGTGGTCCCCCGCTTTTCGTAGTTCCCGGCAATCGTAAAATTCGCCAATCATAGAGGTATTTTCGCATAAACATGGACTCGCTTTTCATAGGTTGACTCGTGAGTCATAGTTCGTCCGGGATGAGTACCCACGGCGTGAGCCAGGGCGGCAGCCAGTCTGGCATTGTTTACCAGTGAGCGAAGGTCCCCTCACATGCTCCAGCGAAATATTTCATAATATTCCATTTATTTTAGTGCTTGCAAGTACTAAATAAGCTACCATGGCTCCAAAGAAAGCTCCTAGTGCCAAGCCTGTGGTAAAGAAGGTGAGAAATACGATTGAATTTAAGAAAACCATCATTGTACAATATGAAAGTGGTACAAGTGTGGCCGAACTGTCTAGGATGTATAAGAAACCCTACACAACCTTATGTTCCATAGTGGCCAAGAAAAATTAAATAAAGGATGCTGTTGTTGCAAAGGGAGTAACTATGCTGACAAAAATGAGATCACCAGTACTGGAAGAGGTTGAGAAGTTATTATTGGTGTGGATAAATGAGAAACAATTAGCAGGAGATACTCTTATGACTTCGTTTATTTGTGAAAAGGCTAGGCAGTTGCATGAAGATTTGGTAAAGAAATTGCCTGTAAATAGTGGTGAAGTGAGTGAATTTAAGGCCAGCAAAGGCTGATTTGAGAGATTTAAGAACCATAATGGCATACACAGTGTGGTAAGGCATGGTGAGGCTGCCAGTTCGGACCACAAGGCGGCTGAAAAATATGTGCATGAATTCCAGGAGTACATAGAGGCTGAAGGACTGAAACCTGAACAAGTGTTCAGTTGTGACGAAACAGGCCTCTTTTGGAAGAAAATGCCAAAGAGGACCTTCATTACACAAGAGGAAAAGGCAATGCCAGGACACAAGCCTATGAAAGACAGGCTGACGCTAATGTTCTGTGCTAATGCTAGTGGGGATTTCAAAGTGAAGCCATTACTAGTGTACCATTCTGAAAATCCCAGAGTGTTCAGGAAAAACAATGTTATGAAGAGTAAATTGTGTGTGTTTTGGAAATCTAATAGTAAGGCATGGGTCACGAGGGAAATTTTCGTCAAGTGGTTCAATGAAGTGTTTGGCCCTAGTGTGAAGGAGTATCTCCTGGAAAAGAAATTGGATCTCAAGTGCCTGCTAGTAATGGACAATGCACCTGCTCATCCTCCAAACTTGGATGACCTAATTTTCGAGGAGTTTGGGTTCATCACAGTAAAGTTCTTGCCCCCGAATACCACTCCTCTCCTCCAACCCATGGACCAGCAGGTTATTGCAAACTTTAAAAAACTCTACACAAAAGCAATGTTTCACAGGTGCTTGACTGTGACCACAGACACTCACTTGACCCTAAGGGAATTTTGGAGAGAACACTTCAGCATCCTCCACTGCATAACCCTTATAGGTATGGCTTGGGAGGGAGTGACTACCAGGACTTTGAACTCTGCCTGGAGAAAATTGTGGCCAGATTGTGTCAACAAGAGGGATTTTGAAGAATTTGGGACTGACCCTAATGAGCCTATGTCTGTTGTAAAATCAATTGTGGCACTGGGGAGTTCCATGGGGTTAGATGTGAGTTTGGAGGATGTGGAAGAATTGGTGGAAGACCACAATGAAGAGCTCACCACTGAGGAGCTGCAAGAGCTTCAGCAGGAAGAGCAACACATCGCAGCTCAGAATCTTGCTGCAGAGGAGTAGGAAGAGAGATGGAAGAAGGTGCCTTCTTCAGAAATTAAAGAGATTTTTACTATGTGGGGTAAGATGGAAAGCTTTATGGAGAAACATCACCCTAACAAGGTTGTTGCAAGCCAGGTTGGCAACATGTACAGTGACAAAGTCTTGGGCCATTTTAGGGAAGTGTTAAAGAGACACCAGAAACAGAGCTCTCTCCACAGTTATTTTGTGAGACAGGACTCCAGTGACTCTCAAGGTGGTCCTAGTGGCATTAAGAAACAGAGAAGAGAAGCAACCCCAGAAAAGCAAATGGTACCTGAGGTGTTGATGGAAGGGGATTCCCCTTCCAAACTATAAACAATCGACTCTCTCTCCTCCTCCAGTCTCCCATACACTAAGAAGAATCTCCAATAAAGGTAAGTGTTATGATGTTAATGTTTCATTCATCATTTCCCATTGTATTGTTTATGTACTACATGCATATTTCATGTTAAAAATTTTTTTGTTTTAATACTTCTGGGTGTCAGGAACGGATTAATTGTATTTACATTATTTCTTATGGGGAAAATTGATTCGTAAATCGTAAATTTCGTTTATGGTAACGGCTCCAGGAACGGATTAATTATGAACAACGAGGGACCACTGTATTATTATTACAGGTACCATCCGACTTATGACCAAGTTCAGTTCCAACAAACGGGTCGTAAGTCAAACCTTACTACTGAATATCAACATCACATTTTTGTGATGACTTTATTTTATTGTTTTATTTTGGTATTGGGAAGAGTTAGAGGTATTGGGAAGATGGAGGGAATATTTTGATGAATTGTTAAATGTTGATGAAGATAGGGAAGCTGTGATTTCGTGTATAGGGCAAGGAGGAATAACATCTTGTAGGAGTGAGGAAGAGCCAGTTGTGAGTGTGGGGGAGGTTCGTGAGGCAGTAGGTAAAATGAAAGGGGGTAAGGCAGCCGGGATTGATGGGATAAAGATAGAAATGTTAAAAGCAGGTGGGGATATAGTTTTGGAGTGGTTGGTGCAATTATTTAATAAATGTATGGAAGAGGGTAAGGTACCTAGGGATTGGCAGAGAGCATGCATAGTTCCTTTGTATAAAGGCAAAGGGGATAAAAGAGAGTGCAAAAATTATAGGGGGATAAGTCTGTTGAGTGTACCTGGTAAAGTGTATGGTAGAGTTATAATTGAAAGAATTGAGAGTAAGACGGAGAATAGGATAGCAGATGAACAAGGAGGCTTTAGGAAAGGTAGGGGGTGTGTGGACCAGGTGTTTACAGTGAAACATATAAGTGAACAGTATTTAGATAAGGCTAAAGAGGTCTTTGTGGCATTTATGGATTTGGAAAAGGCGTATGACAGGGTGGATAGGGGGGCAATGTGGCAGATGTTGCAAGTGTATGGTGTAGGAGGTAGGTTACTGAAAGCAGTGAAGAGTTTTTACGAAGATAGTGAGGCTCAAGTTAGAGTATGTAGGAAAGAGGGAAATTTTTTCCCAGTAAAAGTAGGCCTTAGACAAGGATGTGTGATGTCACCGTGGTTGTTTAATATATTTATAGATGGGGTTGTAAGAGAAGTAAATGCGAGGGTCTTGGCAAGAGGCGTGGAGTTAAAAGATAAAGAATCACACACAAAGTGGGAGTTGTCACAGCTGCTCTTTGCTGATGACACTGTGCTCTTGGGAGATTCTGAAGAGAAGCTGCAGAGATTGGTGGATGAATTTGGTAGGGTGTGCAAAAGAAGAAAATTAAAGGTGAATGCAGGAAAGAGTAAGGTTATGAGGATAACAAAAAGATTAGGTGATGGAAGATTGAATATCAGATTGGAGGGAGAGAGTATGGAGGAGGTGAACGTATTCAGATATTTGGGAGTGGACGTGTCAGCGGATGGGTCTATGAAAGATGAGGTGAATCATAGAATTGATGAGGGAAAAAGAGTGAGTGGTGCACTTAGGAGTCTGTGGAGACAAAGAACTTTGTCCTTGGAGGCAAAGAGGGGAATGTATGAGAGTATAGTTTTACCAACGCTCTTATATGGGTGTGAAGCGTGGGTGATGAATGTTGCAGCGAGGAGAAGGCTGGAGGCAGTGGAGATGTCATGTCTGAGGGCAATGTGTGGTGTGAATATAATGCAGAGAATTCGTAGTTTGGAAGTTAGGAGGAGGTGCGGGATTACCAAAACTGTTGTCCAGAGGGCTGAGGAAGGGTTGTTGAGGTGGTTCGGACATGTAGAGAGAATGGAGTGAAACAGAATGACTTCAAGAGTGTATCAGTCTGTAGTGGAAGGAAGGCGGGGTAGGGGTCGGCCTAGGAAGGGTTGGAGGGAGGGGGTAAAGGAGGTTTTGTGTGCGAGGGGCTTGGACTTCCAGCAGGCATGCGTGAGCGTGTTTGATAGGAGTGAATGGAGACAAATGGTTTTTAATACTTGACGTGCTGTTGGAGTGTGAGCAAAGTAACATTTATGAAGGGATTCAGGGAAACCGGCAGGCCGGACTTGAGTCCTGGAGATGGGAAGTACAGTGCCTGCACTCTGAAGGAGGGGTGTTAATGTTGCAGTTTAAAAACTGTAGTGTAAAGCACCCTTCTGGCAAGACAGTGATGGAGTGAATGATGGTGAAAGTTTTTCTTTTTCGGGCCACCCTGCCTTGGTGGGAATCGGCCAGTGTGATAATATAATAAAAAAATGTTTTACTTTACTTTTTATGCTCTTAGTACTGTATTTTATACTGTAAGGTTTAGGATAAACATTTTGTACAACACAAACAGTTGTTTATTTCCCAGAAATTTGGCATAGAAAACACGGTCGTAAGTCGAATGGTCGTATGTCGAGCAGGTCGTAAGTCGGATGGTAGGTGTATTATTATTATTATTATTATTATTATTATTATTATTATTATTATTATTATTATTATTATTATGCCCAAGGAGGTACTACTGTCCTGCCAAGTGAGTGTAAAAAGAAAGCTGTAATTGTTTTACATGATGGTAGGATTGCTGGTGTCCTTTTTTCTGTCTCATGAACATGCAAGATTTCAGGTACATCTTGCTACTTCTACTTACACTTAGGTCACACTACACATACATGTACAAGCATATATATGCACACCTGTCTGGGTTTTCTTCTATTTTCTTTCTTGTTCTTGTTTATTTCCTCTTATCTCCATAGGGAAGTGGAACAGAATTCTTCCTACGTAAGCCATGCGTGTTGTAAGAGGCGACTAAAATGCTGGGAGCAAGGGGCTAGTAACCCCTTCTCCTGTATATATTACTATACATTTTTCCTTTTGGGCCACCCCACCTCAGTGGGATACGGCTGGTGCGTTGAAAGAAGAAGAACTATAATACATATGTATTAATAATAGTAATTATAATACGTACATACTAAGAATAATAATAATTATAACAATAATAATAATAATATAACAATATAATAGTAATAATAACAATAATAATGTTAATATGTTGTCATTTTTAGACATTTCTCGTAATTTTTTTTCACATTTTTTGTGCCAAATGCTTCAAAATACAAATTGGTAACCCTCTGTGTGACTGTAGTTCCTTCTAGACCACGGCTATCTCAGTGCGATCTAAGGGTTAATAGGAAGAAGAGGTGTGCTGCTATGAGTGACCGCAGCAGACCCTTGGGATGCGTAATTTTGTCTTATATTGTACATATTTCTTTCACAGTGCCTCGCCCAATGAAACAGTATTCACATACAATCAGCAATAAGCAATTAGAAACTATGATAAAAGCTAGAGAAATGAAGAAGGCAGCAGCATAGAGTGAGGTAACTGGCCACCATTATCACCACCACTGTGGCCGCCACTGCCACTACCACCACCACCACCACTACTGTGGCTGCTTCCACCACCACCACTGTGGCCACAGTGATCATGTCTTCACCTATATATACATCTGTCTTAACCACACCTCTGGTTACACATGTGACAACCTCACCACTAATCATAGATAAACACAAGCTAGGTGTGTGGTTATGGTCTGGGAAGATACTAGAGCGGGAGAGTAAACGTCGGATGCTTTCTGCCGCTTCTGGTGTCGCCATCACTTGCCATATTATGGCCTATTTTATTCATTCTAGAGTATGCATCATGTTTCTGTGTTAATATTGTTTATTATGTCATATTAGATGAATTATGATAGATAAGGGAAACCGGTTATTTTCTTATAGTCGGACTTGAGTCCTGGAAATGGGAAGTACAATGCCTGCACTTTAAAGGAGGGGTTTGGGATATTGGCAGTTTGGAGGGATATGTTGTGTATCTTTATACGTATATGCTTCTAAACTGTTGTATTCTGAGCACCTCTGCAAAAGCAGTGATAATGTGTGAATGTGGTGAAAGTGTTGAATGATGATGAAAGTATTTTCTTTTTGGGGATTTTCTTTCTTTTTTGGGTCACCCTGCCTCGGTGGGAGACGACCAACTTGTTGAAAAAAAAAAAAAAAAAAAAAAAAAAAAGTAATCCATAGAGTTGATATTAGCATTATTTTGTCATGCCTTCTGAGAGGCTGGAACGGATTAATTGCATTTCAGTTAATTTAAATAAGGAAAATTGTCTCAGCATACAAACAAATCAGGATACGAACAAGGTCACGGAACGGATTAAATTCGTAAGCCAAGGTTCCACTGTATGTATGTATGTATGAAAGTTAAGACACATGTGCAACATCTGGATATCTTCATTGTAGACGTTTTGCCATCCAATGGCTTTATCAATACAGATTCTAGGACATAACTGGAAGACAGTAGAACTATATACAAAAGATGAGGTAATCAGTCCCTCAGCCTTGGAGTTAGTGTTCACAGCATCGATGTTGCACATGTGTCTTAACTTTCATATTGTCGGTATTTTATACCTTTCTTGCACAACATGTATGTATGTATGTATACAGTGGACCCTCAACCAGCGATATTAATCCATTCCTGAGAGCTCATCGTTAATCAAAATAATCGTTAGTCAAGTTAATTTTCCCCATAAAAAATAATGGAAATCAAATTAATCCGTGCAAGACACCCCAAAGTATTGAAAAAAAAAAATTTACCACATGAAATATTAATTTTAATACACACAAACTGAAGAAGACATGCACGGTTACATGACACTTACCTTTATTGAAGATCTGGTGATGCTTGATGGGATGGGAGGAGGGGAGACCGTTGATCTTCTTAGTGTTTAGAAGGGGAATCCCCTTCCATTAGCACTTGAGGTAGCAAGTCTTTTTCTGGGGTTACTTCCCTTGTTCTTTTAATGCCACTAGGACCAGCTTCAGAGTCACTGGACTTCTGTCGCACAACATATCTGTCCATAGAGGCCTGTACCTCTCGTTCCTTTATGACTTTCCTAAAGTGGTTCATAACATTGTCAGTGTAATAGTCACCAGCACGGCTTGCAGTAGCTGTGTCAGGGTGATTTTCATCAAAAAAGGTTTGCACTTCAAGCCACTTTGCACACATTTCCTTAATCTTAGAAGTCGGCAACTTCTTCAATTTCTCTATCCCCTCCTCCGAAGCAGTTTCCTCAGGTATGCCCTCTTGCTGATGAAGATGATCTAGCAGCTCATCAGTGGTTAGTTCTTCATTGTCTTCCTCCACCAGCTCTTCCACATCCTCCCCACTAACCTCCAACCCCAAGGACTTTCCCCAATGCCACAATGGATTCCTCAACTGGCATAGGATTCTCAGGGTTAGCCTCAAACCCTTCAAAATCCCTTTTGTCTACACATTCTGGCCACAGTTTTTTCCAAGCAGAGTTCAAGGTCCTCTTAGTCACTTCCTCCCAAGCCTTACCTATAATGCTTACACAATTGAGGATGATAAAATGATCTTTCCAAAACTCTCTTAGAGTCAGTTGAGTTTCTGAGGTCACTACAAAGCTCCTTTCAAACATAGCTTTTGTGTACAGTTTCTTGAAGTTGGAAATGACCTGCTGGTCCATGGGCTGCAGGAGAGGAGTGGTATTAGGAGGCAAAAACGTCACCTCAATGAAGCTCATGTCCCTAGAAAGTCGCTCTGCCAAGTCTGAAGGATGACCAGGAGCATTGTCTAATACCAGAAGGCACTTAAGGTCTAATTTCTTTTCAATTAGGTAATTTTTCACATTGGGGGCAAATGCATGGTGTAACCAGTCATAGAAAAAGTCCCTAGTGACCCATGCCTTACTGTTTGCCCTCCACAGCACACAAATTAGCCTTGACGACATTGTTTTTCCTGAACACACTGGGAGTTTCAGAGTGATACACCAATAAAGGCTTCACTTTGCAATCACCGCTAGCATTGGCACACATCAACAGAGTAAGCCTGTCTTTCATAGGCTTATGTCCTGGGAGTGCCTTTTCCTCCTGAGTAATGTACGTCCTGCTTGGCATTTTCTTCCAAAACAGGCCTGTTTCATCACAATTAAACACTTGTTCAGGTTTCAGTCCTTCACTGTCTATGTACTCCTTGAATTCCTGCACATATTTTTCAGCCGCTTTGTGGTCCGAACTGGCAGCCTCACCATGCCTTATCACACTATGAATGCCACTACGCTTCTTAAATCTCTCAAACCAACCTTTGTTGGCCTTAAATTCACTCACATCACTAGTTGCTGGCATTTTTTTAATTAAATCGTAATGCAACTTCCCAGCCTTTTCACATATGATCGCTTGAGAGATGCTATCTCCTGCTATCTGTTTCTCGTTTATCCACACCAATAAGAGTCTCTCAACATCTTCTACCGCTTGCGATCTCAGTTTCGAAAACATAGTTGCACCTTTGGCAAGAACAGCTTCCTTGATTGCCGTTTTCTTGCCCACAATAGTAGCGATGGTTGATTGGGGTTTATTATACAACCTGACCAGCTCAGAGACACGCACTCCACTTTCATACTTAGCACTGATCTTTTTCTTCATCTCCATAGTAATTCTCACCCTTTTTGCTGTAGAGTTGGCACTAGAAGCTTTCTTGGGGCAGATGGTGACTTATTTTGCAGGTGCAATCACAACAAAGGCTGTGATAATATGAAATGTTCCAGTTGTATGTTTGGAAGCGACCGCGGTGGCTGGCTGCTGGCTTGTAAACACTGGCACCCACGGGACAAGTTAGGCGCGCTCAGGCCAAAGTGGACGCGTCTCGTACGGAACAAATAGCGCTGGTCGGGTTTTTAAGCGCTAGTCAAGGCAAAATTTTTGCGTTAAAATGTATCGCTAGTCAGATTTATCATTAATCGATGCCATCGCTGGTTGAGGGTCCACTGTATATGTATGTCATAGATAGTAGGTTGGTAGACAGCAACCGCCCAGGGAGGTACTATCGTCCTGCCAAGTGAGTGTAAAACGAAAGCCTGTAATTGTTTTACATGATGGTAGGATTGCTGGTGTCCTTTTTTCTGTCTCATGAACATGCAAGATTTCAGGTATGTCTTGCTACTTCTACTTACACTTAGGTCACACTACACATACATGTACAAGCACATATATACACACCCCTATGGGTTTTATTCTATTTTCTTTCTAGTTCTTATTCTTGTTTATTTCCTCTTATCTCCATGGGGAAGGGCAACAGAATTCTTCCTCTGTAAGCCATGTGTGTTGTAAGAGGAGACTAAAATGCCGGGAGCAAGGGGCTAGCAACCTGTTCTCCTGTATATATTACTAAATTTAAAAGGAGAAACTTTTGTTTTTCCTTTTGGGCCACACCGCCTCGGTGGGATACGGCCAGTGTGTTGAAAGAAAGAAAGAAATGTATGTATGTATATATGTATGTATATGTGTATTTTTTTTTTTTCAACAAGTCGGCCATCTCCCACTGAGGCAGGATGACCCAAAAAGAAAGAAAATCCCCAAGAAGAAAATACATTCATCATTATTCAACACTTTCACCTCACTCAACATAATCACTGTTTTTGCAGAGGTGTTCAGAATACAACAATTTGGAAGCATATACATATAAAGATACACAACATATCCTTCCAAACTGCCAATATCCCAAACCCCTCCTTTAAAGTGCAGGCATTGTGCTTCCCATTTCCAGAACTCAAGACTGGCTATATAAAATTACCGGTTTCCCTAAATCCCTTCACTAAATATTGCCCTGCGCACACTCCAACAGCTCGTCATGTCCCAAATACCATTCGTCTTCATTCACTCTTATCTAACTTGCTTAAGCATGCATGCTTGAAGTCCAAGGCTCTCGCCCACAAAACCTCCTTTACCCTCTCTTTCCAACCCTTTCGAGGACGATCCCTACCCCGCCTTCCTTTCCCTATATATTTATAAGCTTTCCATGCCATTCTACTTGGATCCATTCTCTCTAAATGACCCAACCACCTCAACAACCCCTCTTCAGCCCTCTGATTAATACTTTTATTAACTCCACACCTTCTCCTAATTTCCACACTCCAAATTTTCTGCATAATATTTACACCATACATGTTTATAGAGGGGCCACAGATATATCAGATCACTTTCTAGTTGTAGCTACACTGAGAGTAAAAGGTAGATGGGATACAAGGAGAATAGAAGCATCAGGGAAGAGAGAGGTGAAGGTTTATAAACTAAAAGAGGAGGCAGTTAGGGTAAGATATAAACAGCTATTGGAGGATAGATGGGCTAATGAGAGCATAGGCAATGGGGTCGAAGAGGTATGGGGTAGGTTTAAAAATGTAGTGTTAGAGTGTTCAGCAGAAGTTTGTGGTTACAGGAAAGTGGGTGCAGGAGGGAAGAGGAGCGATTGGTGGAATGATGATGTAAAGAGAGTAGTAAGGGAGAAAAAGTTAGCATATGAGAAGTTTTTACAAAGTAGAAGTGATGCAAGGAGGGAAGAGTATATGGAGAAAAAGAGAGAGGTTAAGAGAGTGGTGAAGCAATGTAAAAAGAGAGCAAATGAGAGAGTGGGTGAGATGTTATCAACAAATTTTGTTGAAAATAAGAAAAAGTTTTGGAGTGAGATTAACAAGTTAAGAAAGCCTAGAGAACAAATGGATTTGTCAGTTAAAAATAGGAGAGGAGAGTTATTAAATGGAGAGTTAGAGGTATTGGGAAGATGGAGGGAATATTTTGAGGAATTGTTAAATGTTGATGAAGATAGGGAAGCTGTGATTTCGTGTATTGGGCAAGGAGGAATAACATCTTGTAGGAGTGAGGAAGAGCCAGTTGTGAGTGTGGGGGAAGTTTGTGAGGCAGTAGGTAAAATGAAAGGGGGTAAGGCAGCCGGGATTGATGGGATGAAGATAGAAATGTTAAAAGCAGGTGGGGATATAGGTTTGGAGTGGTTGGTGCAATTATTTAATAAATGTATGGAAGAGGGTAAGGTACCTAGGGATTGGCAGAGAGCATGCATAGTTCCTTTGTATAAAGGCAAAGGGGATAAAAGAGAGTGCAAAAATTATAGGGGGATAAGTCTGTTGAGTATACCTGGTAAAGTGTATGGTAGAGTTATAATTGAAAGAATTAAGAGTAAGATGGAGAATAGGATAGCAGATGAACAAGGAGGCTTTAGGAAAGGTAGGGGGTGTGTGGACCAGGTGTTTACAGTGAAACATATAAGTGAACAGTATTTAGATAAGGCTAAAGAGGTCTTTGTGGCATTTATGGATTTGGAAAAGGCGTATGACAGGGTGGATAGGGGGGCAGTGTGGCAGATGTTGCAAGTGTATGGTGTAGGAGGTAGGTTACTGAAAGCAGTGAAGAGTTTTTACGAGGATAGTGAGGCTCAAGTTAGAGTATGTAGGAAAGAGGGAATTTTTTTCCCAGTAAAAGTAGGCCTTAGACAAGGATGTGTGATGTCACCGTGGTTGTTTAATATATTTATAGATGGGGTTGTAAGAGAAGTAAATGCGAGGGTCTTGGAAAGAGGCGTGGAGTTAAAAGATAAAGAATCACACACAAAGTGGGAGTTGTCACAGCTGCTCTTTGCTGATGACACTGTGCTCTTGGGAGATTCTGAAAAGAAGCTGCAGAGATTGGTGGATGAATTTGGTAGGGTGTGCAAAAGAAGAAAATTAAAGGTGAATACAGGAAAGAGTAAGGTTATGAGGATAACAAAAAGATTAGGTGATGAAAGATTGAATATCAGATTGGAGGGAGAGAGTATGGAGGAGGTGAACGTATTCAGATATTTGGGAGTGGACGTGTCAGCGGATGGGTCTATGAAAGATGAGGTGAATCATAGAATTGATGAGGGAAAAAGAGTGAGTGGTGCACTTAGGAGTCTGTGGAGACAAAGAACTTTGTCCTTGGAGGCAAAGAGGGGAATGTATAAGAACATAAGAACATAAGAACGAAGGAACACTGCAGAAGGCCTACTGGCCCATGCGAGGCAGGTCCAAGTCTCCTACCGGCTTAAGCCAATGCACCCAACCTAGTCAGGTCAGGTCACATTGACTTAAGGGAGGAACACGGCAACCGACCTGTTAGCACAAGCTATCAGGTCTAACTCACACCCACCCACATCTACTCATGTATTTATCCAACCTATTTTTAAAGCTACACAACGTTCTGGCCTCTATAACGGTACTTGGGAGTTTGTTCCACTCATCCACAACTCTATTACCAAACCAGTACTTTCCTATATCCTTCCTGAATCTGAATTTTTCCAACTTAAAACCATTGCTGCGAGTCCTGTCTAGGCTAGATATTTTCAGCACACTATTTACATCCCCTTTATTTATTCCTGTCTTCCACTTATACACCTCAATCATATCCCCCCTAATTCTACGTCTTTCTAGAGAGTGCAGTTTCAGGGCCCTTAGTCTATCCTCATAGGGAAGGTTTCTGATACATGGGATCATCTTTGTCATCCTCCTCCTTTGTATAGTTTTACCAACGCTCTTATATGGGTGTGAAGCGTGGGTGATGAATGTTGCAGCGAGGAGAAGGCTGGAGGCAGTGGAGATGTCGTGTCTGAGGGCAATGTGTGGTGTGAATATAATGCAGAGAATTCGTAGTTTGGAAGTTAGGAGGAGGTGCGGGATTACCAAAACTGTTGTCCACAGGGCTGAGGAAGGGTTGTTGAGGTGGTTTGGACATGTAGAGAGAATGGAGCGAAACAGAATGACTTCAAGAGTGTATCAGTCTGTAGTGGAAGGAAGGCGGGGTAGGGGTCGGCCTAGGAAAGGTTGGAGGGAGGGGGTAAAGGAGGTTTTGTGTGCGAGGGGCTTGGACTTCCAGCAGGCATGCGTGAGCGTGTTTGATAGGAGTGGATGGAGACAAATGTTTTTTAATACTTGACGTGCTGTTGGAGTGTGAGCAAAGTAACATTTATGAAGGGATTCAGGGAAACCGGCAGGCCGGACTTGAGTCCTGGAGATGGGAAGTACAGCGCCTGCACTCTGAAGGAGGGGTGTTAATGTTGCAGTTTAAAAACTGTAGTGTAAAGCACCCTTCTGGCAAGACAGTGATGGAGTGAATGATGGTGAAAGTTTTTCTTTTTCGGGCCACCCTGCCTTGGTGGGAATTGGCCAGTGTGATAATAATAAAAAACATTGCCCTTAGATAGGACATCTCCACTGGCTCCAACCATCACCTCGCTGCTGCATTTACAACCCAAGCTTCACACCCGTATAAGAGTGTTGGTACCACTATACTTTCATACATTCCTTTCTTTACCTCCATAGATAACATTCTTTGTCTCCACATATACCTCAATGCACCACTCACCTTTTTTTCCTTCATCAATTCTATGATTAACCTCATCCTTCATAAATCCATCCGCTGACACGTCAACTCCCAAATATATGAAAACATTCACTTCTTCCATATTCCTCCTCTCCAATAAGATATCCAGTTTTTCTTTATCTAAATCATTTGATACCCTCATCACCTTACTCTTTTCTATGTTCACTTTCAACTTTTTACCTTTACACACATTCCCAAACTCGTCCACTAACCATTGCAATTTTTCTTTAGAATCTCCCATAAGCACAGTATCATCAGCAAAAAGTAACTGTCAATTCCCACTTTGTATTTGATTCCACATAATTTATTCCCACCTCTCTCCTGAACACCCTAGCATTTACTCCTTTTACAACCCTATCTATAAATATATTAAACAACCATGGTGACATTACACATCTCTCTCTAAGACCTACTTTTACTGGGGAGTAGTCTTAATTCTCTTCTACACATCCTAACCTGAGCCTCACTATACACATAAAAACTCTTTATAGCATTTAGTAACTTACTACCTATGCCATATACTTGCAACATCTGCCACATTGCTCCCCTATCCACTCTATCATATGCCTTTTCTAAATCCATAAAGCAACAAAAACTTCCCTACTTTTATCTAAATACTGTTCACATACATGTATATGCTTCAATGTAAACACCTGATCTACAAATCCCCTACCCACTCTAAAACCTCATTGCTAATCAGCATTCCTACATTCTGTCTTACCTCTAATTCTTTCAATAATAACCATGCTGTACACTTTTCCTGGTATACTCAGTAAACTAATTCCTCTATAATTTTTACAATCTTTTTTGTCCCCTTTCCCATTATATAAAGGAACTATACATGCTCTCTGACAATCCCTAGGTACCTTCCCCTCTATCATACATTTATTAAACAAAAATACCAACCACTCCAACACTATATCCCCACCTTCCCCTGCTTTTAACATTTCTGTCATGATCCCGTCAGTTCCAGCTGCTTTACCCCTTTTCATTCTACATAATGCCTCACACACCTCCCCCACACTTACATCCTGGTCTTCTTCACTCCTAAAAAATGATGCACTTCCCTGGCCAATGCATGAAATTACTGCCTCCCTTTCTTCGTCGACATTTAAAAGTTCCTCAAAATATTCTCGCCATCTACCCAATACCTCCATCTCCCCGTCTACTAACTCCCCTACTCTGTTTTTAGCTGACAAATCCATTCGTTCCCTTTGACTGTTTCGATCGTATATATACGTCTTTCGAGCCACCGTGTTTGACGTATATATACTCAAAAGTTCTAGTGGCTTCAAATCAAGCAGGAGAGAGCTGGTAGGCCCACATGTTAGAGAATGGGTCTGTGTGGCCAGTGTGCACCATATAATAAAAATCCTGCAGCACGCAGTGCATAATGAGAAAAAAAAAACTCCGACCATTTTTTTGGATTAAAACGCCGACTTTGTGGTGTA
Source organism: Cherax quadricarinatus (assembly GCF_038502225.1). NCBI lineage: Eukaryota > Metazoa > Arthropoda > Malacostraca > Decapoda > Parastacidae > Cherax > Cherax quadricarinatus. The sequence continues at coordinate 7,900,692 of NC_091346.1, forward strand.
TTTTCATATAGTATTTATGGTTGTATTCTCGTTTTCTTGGTCTCACTTGATAGAATGGAAAACATGTTATAGAAATAGATGTGATTTTGATTGGTTTTACTATGAAAAGAACCTTGAAATGGAGCTCAAAGTAGGGAATATGTTTGATTTTTGCCAAAGTTCCAAAGTAAACAAATGATGTCATTGTTCAATAAATGTTCAACTAGCCATTCTGATATCCATTCACGAATGGGTTGACATTATTTATACAATTATTAAAATATTGCAGTAGTCTGCATAACAGTAAATCTTCTATTTTTTGTTTGAATAACAATTCAAAATAGAAAGCAAGAGTAATATCAGAAGGGCCTGGAGACGTGACTGATGAACAAAGAAAATGTTATTTTAGAGCCAGAAATGTCTGCATTGTTCATTCTGGACCCTATTTTGAAATTGGCATATTTTTTAATTTGCTTGAAATTGGCCAAATTGCAAATTTCTGACCACATTATTGGGTAGTTGAAATCAGTAAATGCGCAGTTTCTTGAACTCAATCGATAGAACAAATGGAGTTCTAAAGAAGTAGCTATGAGTTTTGTCGACTGGAACAATGGAATTAGCCGAAAATAGGGCTCAAAGTGGGCGAAATTGCTGATTCGTGAATATCGCTGAGGTCTCTTAACTTTGTGAGAGTATAACTTTGTAAGTTTTCCATCAAATTTTGCTCTTTTGGTGTCATTACCATCGGGAAAAGATTCTCTATCATTTCTTAAGAATTTTTTTTTTTTTTTTTCGAAAATTTTTCAACACCAGGAGACACCTCAGGATTTGGGGTTTTGACAGTCAAGGGGTTAACTTGTTTAACTCACTCCAAAAATTTTTCTAATTTTCATTAAAATTTCTTGACAGTGCCTCTCCCACTCTATCATCTGCTCTCCTTTTGCACTCTCTCACCACCTTTCTTTTACTCTCCATATACAGTGGACCCCCGCTTAACGATCACCTCCCAATGCGACCAGTTATGTAAGTGTATTTATGTAAGTGCGTTTGTACGTGTATGTTTGGGGGTCTGAAATGGACTAATCTACTTCACAATATTCCTTATGGGAACAAATTCGGTCAGTACTGGCACCTGAACATACTTCTGGAATGAAAAAATATCGTTATCCGGGGGTCCACTGTTCTCTACTCTTATAACACTTCTGCTTTGTAAAAATATCTCGTAAGCTACCTTTTTCTGTTTTATCACACCCTTTACTTCATCTTTCCACCAATCACTCCTCCTTCCTCCTGCACCCACCCTCCTATAACCACAAATGTCTGCCCACATTCTAATACAGTGGACCCCCGGTTAACGATATTTTTTCATTCCAGAAGTATGTTCATGTGCCAGTACTGACTGAATTTGTTCCCATAAGGAATATTGTGAAGTAGATTAGTCCATTTCAGACCCCCAAACATACACGTACAAACGCACTTTCATAAATACACTTACATAATTGGTCGCATTGGGAGGTGATCGTTACGCGGGGGTCCACTGTACTGCATTTTTAAAACTATTCCAACCCTCTTCAACTTCCTCATTACTCATACTTGCACTAGCCCACCTTTCTGCCAATAGTTGCTTATATCTCACCCAAACTTCCTCCTCTCTTAGTTTATACACTTTCACCTCCCTCTTACTTGTTGTTGCCCTTTTCCTCTTGTCCCATCTATCTTTTACTCTTACTGTAGCTACAACTAAATAATGATCCGATGTATCAGCTGCCCCTCTGTAAACATGTATGTCCTGGAGCCTATCCCTTAAACCTTTTATCCACCAATACATAATCTAACAAACTATTTTCATTACGTGCTACATCATACCTTGTATATTTGTTTATCCTCTTCTTAATAAAAGATGTATTACTTATTACCAAACCTCTTTCTACACATAGCTCAATTAAAGGCCCCCCATTTACATTTACCCTTGGCACCCCAGATTTACCTACTGCTCCCACCACAGCATTTTTACCCACTTTAGCATTGAAATCCCCAACCACAAGTACTCTCACACTTGGTTCAAAACTCCCCAAGCATTCATTCAACATTTCCAAAAATCTCTCTCTCTCCTCTACACTTCTCTCTTGTCCAGGTGCATATACACTTACTATAACCCACTTTTCACATCCAACCTTTATTTTACTCCACATAATCCTTGAATTAAAACATTTATACTCCCTCTTTTCCTGCCATAACTTATCCTTCAACATTATTGCTACTCCTTCTTTAGCTCTAACTCTATTTGAAACCCCTGACCTAATCCCATTTACTTCTGTCCACTTAAAGTATCCTACCCCCTTCAGCTTTGTTTCACTTAAAACCAGGACATCCAGCTTCTTCTCATTCATAACATCCACAATCATCTCTTTCTTATCATTCACACAACATCCATGCACATTCAGACATCCCACTTTGACAGTTTTCTTCTTATTCTTTTTAGTAATTATTACAGGAGAAGGGGTTACTAGCCCATTGTAAATTTGGAGAGCAAATTTTAGGTGACTTTTGACTCATTCTAGACTTGATAATGGTCCAGGATTAACGAAACATAATCTAAATTTTCTTCTCCAAATTGTAGAATAATTGTGAAGTGTTGCAGTCATGATATTGTGACTTTTATTCTACTATTTGCTATACCTGTTTTATACTTGCTAGTTGTACATAAAATTGAGCAACAAATTGATACAATAAGGCAGTACTTGTACATATATTCCCTGCCATACATGCTTTCTCTTTGGTTATGTGAACCAAATGCTGGATTTGTATCACTCTTCTTCATGTGTTGAAGCTGTACTACTACCAGTTACTTAATATTTAATTTATTCCCATTACCTATGATCATTACTTTGATTTTAGCCTCATATTTAGACATTTTCTTATTCTCAAAAATTTCATCATTTTCTCTTTCTATATATTGTTGCAATCCTTAACAGTTTTTAGATTTCATTCTTACATTCAGTGTTGCAGTCATTTTATGTCTTCTCCAATAGGTGCGACAGCATGTTAAGAATTTAGCTGTACATCAGAGATTTTATACAGCTCTTGCTCTTCATGATTTAGTCCACGAGGTACCACTGAACACTGTGGCCAGGAAGTATGGTGCCACACGAGGAATACTTCAGTCTCTCCAGCAAACGGCTGCCACATTTGCTGGTAGGTTTATCATGTAGGCAAGATCTTTCTGGTGTATTGTTTAAAATGTTTCATACTGGTTTGTTCCATGAAAAACACTTGCTGGTATGTTTATCACATAGGTGAGATCTTTCTGGTGTATTGTTGAAAATGTTCCGTACTTATTTGAGACAGCCAGTGTATTGAATGGGTTGGGTTTCAGGCCCTGTCAGGTCCCCCAAACCTCACTTATGTCCGTACAGTACCTATACAGTCAAACCCTGGCATTTGTAAGAGTTGAGTTCATCTCAGTGACGTAAATTTTGAAACTTCGGATAATGGGAAATTTTGTATCTCCAAATATTTAAATATTCTTGGCCCTATGTCTTTAACCCTTTGACTGTCGCGGCCGTATATATACGTCTTACGAGGTACCGTGTTTGACGTATATATAATCATAAATTCTAGCGGCTTCAAATCAAGCAGGAGAAAGCTGGTAGGCCCACATGTGAGAGAATGGGTCTGTGTGGTCAGTGTGCACCATATAAAAAAAATCCTGGAGCACGCAGTACATAATGAGAAAAAAAAAACTCCGACCGTTTTTTTTAATTAAAATGCCGACTTTGTGGTCTATTTTCGTATAGTATTTATGGTTGTATTCTTGTTTTCTTGGGCTCATTTGATAGAATGGAAAACATATTATAGAAATAGAGGTGATTTTGATTGATTTTACTATAAAAAGAACCTAGAAATGGAGCTCAAAGTAAGGGAAATGTTTGATTTTTGCCAATGTTCAAAAGTAAACAAATGATGCCATTGTCCAATAAATGTCCAACTAGCCATTCTAATATGCAGTCATGAATGGGTTGATGTTATTTATACAATTATTTCAGTATTGCAGTAGTCTGCATAATAGTAAGTCTTCTATTTTTTGTTTGAATAAAAATTCAAAATAGAAAGCAAGAGTAATATCAGAGGGGCCTGGAGACATGACTGATGAACAAAGGAAATGTTGTTTTAGAGCCAGGAATGTCTGCATTGTTCATTCTGGACCTTATTTTGAAATTGTCATATTTTTTAGTTTTCGTGAAATTGGCCAAATTGCAAATTTCTGACCACATTATTAGGTAGTTGTAATCGGTAAATGGGCATTTTTTTATACTCAATCGATAGCAAAAACGCAGTTCTAAAGAAAAAGCTATGAGTTTGGGCGACTGGAACAATGGAATTAGCCGAAAATAGGGCTCAAAGTAGGCGAAATCGCCGATTTGTAAACAGCGCCGAGGTCGCTAATTTTGCGAGAGCATAATTCCGTCAGTTTTCCATCAAATTTCGTTTTTTTTGGTGTCATTACAATCGGAAAAAGATTCTCTATCATTTCATAAGAAAAAATATTTTTTTTTTTTTTTAAATTTTGCGACACCAGGAGACACCTCAGGATTGAGGGTTGCGACAGTCAAAGGGTTAAATACTGCTGTAATCATAATGCTAACATTCATTAGAAAGAACAAGCACATTACAGTTATTTTTTTTTTAAGGGTTATGTACGAAGTGAAAAAACAATTGGTACCAAGATAAATAATCTGAGCTGTCTGCAAAATGGCCTTTGGTTAATGTGTTATAAATTTTATCATATGGATTACAAAGCATGTGATTTGAGGGGTACAATTGTTCAAAGTTCAGGTTTTAGTGACAACTAGTGAACATGACCACTGAAATTTTTCTTTTCATTTTTTATTGTGTGTATACCTGATTTATGATATTCAAATGCTCAGTCAGTCTTCTTATTCTCAATTTCATGAAAATTTTCGGTTTTGTTGTTAGTATAAATACCATGATAAAATTCTGTGTGGTGCTATAAAAACATTTGAAGAATATTTGGAGCTTGCTGCGATAAAAGAATGTATTGTAAATAAAAATCGTGAGTAAAAACAACAAATGTGTACATACATTTTCATCGTGATTGTGAAATGTTTACTATTGTAATATGATGGGGAATCTCTGCTAATGTTATGCACTGCAATATTCTCAGTCACATAACTCATCTATTTTTACTATACCATATCTGTGTATACCTGAAGAGGGTTTTGGGGGTCAATGCCCCCACGGTCTGGTCTGTGACTAGGCCTCATGGTGGAAGAACTAGAAGTATGCTTGTGTCATTTGCTTGGTTGATTGTAGCAATAATGACATGTGCAGTCAGCAGGCTTTAAACTTAACAAAAAACAAGTACCAAGCTTATTTAATTTCTTAGTGAACAAAATCTTTGTTACATTATAAGAACCTGTGTTAAGTGAGGGGTAAGTATATTGCATAATGTAAATTTACATATTTTAATCATATAAAATTGAAATGTATAAATGTATTTATTCAAGGATTATGTGGATTAAAATAAAGGTTGGATGTGAAAAGTGGGTTATAGTAAGCATATATGCACCTGGAGAAGAGAGAAGTGTAGAGGAGAGAGAGATTTTGGGAAATGTTGAATGAATGTATGGGGAGTTTTGAACGAAGTGTGAGAGTACTTGTGGTTGGGGATTTCAGTGCTAAAGTGGGTAAAAATGTTGTGGAGGGAGTAGTAGGTAAATTTGGGGTGCCAGGGGTAAATGAAAATGGGGAGCCTTTAATTGAGCTATGTGTAGAAAGAGGTTTGGTAATAAGTAATACATATTTTATGAAAAAGAGGATAAATAAATATACAAGGTATGATGTAGCACATAATGAAAGTAGTTTGTTAGATTATGTATTGGTGGATAAAAGGTTGATGGGTAAGCTCCAGGGTGTACATGTTTATAGAGGGGCAACTGATATATCGGATCATTATTTAGTTGTAGCTACAGTTAGAGTAAGAGGTAGATGGGACAAGAGGAAAATGGGAACAACAAGTAAGAGAGAGGTGAAAGTGTATAAACTAAAGGAGGAGGAAGTTCGGGTGAGATATAAGCAACTATTGGCAGAAAGGTGGGCTAGTGCAAGTATGAGTAGTGGGGGGGGGGGCTGAAGAGGGTTGGAATAGTTTTAAAAATGTAGTAATAGAATGTGGGGCAGAAGTTTGTGGTTATAGGAGGGTGGATGCAGGAGGAAATTAGGAGAAGGTATGGAGTTAATAAAAGTATTAGTCAGAGGGCTGAAGAGGGATTGTTGAGGTGGTTTGGTCATTTAGAGAGAATGGATCAAAGTAGAATGATATGGAAAGCGTATAAATCTGTAGGGGAAGGAAGGCAGGGCAGGGGTCATCCTCGAAAATGTTGGAGGGATAGGGTAAAGGAGGTTTTGTGGGCAAGGGGCTTGGACTTCCAGCAAGTGTGCATGAGCATGTTTGATAGGAGTGAATGGAGACGAATGGTATTTGGAACCTGACGAGCTGTTGGCGTGTGAGCAGGGTTATATTTAGTGAAAGAATTCAGGGAAATCGGTTATTTTTGTATAGCTGGACTTGAGTCCTGGAAATGGGAAGTACAATGCCTGCACTTTAAAGGAGAGGTTTGGGATATTGGCAGTTTGGAGGGATATGTTGTGTATCTTTATACGTATATGCTTCTAAACTGTTGTATTCTGAGCACCTCTGCAAAAACAGTGATTATGGGTGAGTGAGTTGAAAGTATTTAACCCTTTGACTGTTGCAACCCCCAATCCTGAGGTGTCTCCTGGTGTCGCAAAATTTAAAAAAAAAAAAAAAAAAAATTCTTATGAAATGATAGAGAATCTTTTCCCGATTGTAAAGACACCAAAAAAAACGAAATTTGATGGAAAACTGACGGAATTACGCTCTCGCGAAGTTAGCGACTTCGGCGATATTTACAAATCGGCGATTTCGCTTACTTTGAGCCCTATTTTCGGCTAATTCCATTATTCCAGTCAACCAAACTCATAGCTATTTCTTCAGAACTCCATTTTTTTCCATTGACTGAGTACAAGAAACTGCCCATTTACCGATTTCAACTACCCAATAACATGGTCAGAAATTTGCAATTTGGCCAATTTCACGAAAATTAAAAAATATGACAATTTCAAAATAAGGACCAGAATGAACAATGCAGACATTCGTGGCTCTAAAATAACATTTTCTTTGTTCATCAGTCATGTCTCCAGGCCCCTGTGATATTACTCTTGCCTTTTATTTTGAAATTTTATTCAAACAAAAAATAGAAGATTTACTGTTATGCAGACTACTGCAATGCTGTAATAATTGTAAAAATTACATCAACCCATTCATGACTGCGTATTAGAATGGCTATTTGGACATTTATTGGACAATGACATCATTTATTTACTTCTTTTTATAGTAAAATTAATCAAAATCACCTCTGTTTGTATAATATAGTTTCCATTCTATCAATTGAGACCAAGAAAACGAGAATACAACCACAAATACTATACGAAAATAGACCACAAAGTCGGAGTTTTTTTTTTCCTCATTATGCACTGTGTGCTCCAGGATTTTTTTTATATGGTGCACACTGACCACACAGACCCATTCTCTCACATGTGGGCCTACCAGCTTTCTCCTGCCTGATTTGAAGCCGCTAGAATTTATGAGTATATATACGTCAAAGACAGTACCTCGTAAACGTATATATACGGCCACGACAGTCAAAGGGTTAATGATGATGAAAGTATTTTCTTTTTGGGGATTTTCTTTCTTTTTGGGTTACCCTGCTTCAGTGAGAGACGGCCGACTTGTTAAAAAAATAAAAAATAAAAAATATATTTATGTTAGCTGACTAACATAAATTTAATGACAGTAACTTTTTTGCCTCCAGGAATGGTTACTGTGTTTTGCAATCGCCTTGGATGGCATAATCTTGAGTTACTTGTTACTCAGTTTCAAGATCGTCTGCACTTTGGAATTCAGCGAGAATTGTGTGACTTAGTCCGGTTGTCACATGTTAATGGCCAGCGTGCTCGAGAGTTGTATAATGCAGGACTGGAGACTGTCACTCTGGTGGCTCATGCTAATCCTCTTGATGTAGAGAATATATTACATTCCGCTTCACCATTTCACAGGTAATGCTTGTTCAGTTTCATCTTTATAGCCATCTTTACATTATATATCTGTATAACTTTTTTTTTCTTTTAGAACATCTCTTGTCTTAAGTGTATAGCTTGTATAGAATGTAATTATTTTAACAGCTTTAAGTGTTAAGAGTTTTAAAGAAGCGAATTAAAATTACTCTTAAAGTTTCATATAATGAATGATTTGGCCATCACTCAAGTGATGCCATTGCTTCTTTTATGCACAGAGTAACAAGACTGTGTGAGGAGTATATTCATTGCCTCAGCAAGTGTATGCAAGCAGAAAACTAAACTGTAAAATAGACAAATAGTAATACAAACAAGAAAAAAATTTCAATTGTGTAACTCTTCTCCTGATTCAACTTAACTTCTTATTCAGTCAGATTTGATAATGATCCATGACAGAGGGAAGACTTGTCTAAAGATTTATCTCCAATCTATGGGTAGTGATGGTGAATTACTTGGCTAAATTTTTTTTTTTTGCAGATTTTGCTTGCATTCTGTCCCTACAGTCAAGTGTAGAACAGTACTGTAGATAGCATTAGCATAGAAAAATCTTCTGCTGTCTGCCTTTTTCATGAACCTCTATTAGTCATGGTGTAAAAATGGCTTGATATTGTACAGTAAATTTACTTGAAGATAAATGGCAAAAAGCCAACAAGTAGAGATTGAAGAAACCTATTCCATAGGTGAAATGTCTCAACAAATTTCCTTTCTGCAATTGCTTCTTTTTCTCCAATAAATTCATTTGCTAACATGCTTCACATTTAAAGATTTTTATCTCTGTTAATTTCTGTATCAGCACATGTGTGTCTGTTGTCAGAGATGTAGAAGGATTGTTCTTGATCAGAAATCAATAATAGTAAAATTTTGCTCATTCAGCTGAGTAATTCATCACTGCACATTCACATTCATTGGCAAATATTTATATACACAGTTCCCCTCAAGGAAGGTTCCTTGATGTTGGTGAGGGGCTCTTGATTTAGGGAATTGGATCTGTGCTCCAGTTCCCCGAATTAAGCCTGAATGCCTTCCACATCCCCCCCCCCAGGCGCTGTATAATCCTCCGGGTTTAGCGCTTCCCCCTTGATTATAATAATAATAATAATATATACACAGTTGATTATCCTGCAGATAACTAGCAAATACAACCAGTCATATAGTTCAGGTACATCTGTGACTACACTGACTAGCTAGTATTTTGCAAGTCACTTCACCAGCTCTCAACTCATTTAGATGTGCTTACAAAATATTAGAAGACTATTAATCATGTTCAGTGATATGCCATTGTAGTGTTAAGTTAGGCTAACTTAAACTTGCCCAAAATGCTTTACATAACCATGGGTTCTCTAGTGTCAACCATTTCTGTATAAACAATGTACCATTTTAAAATAAACTTGTATTTGTACAGTGGACCCCTGGTTAACAATATTTTTTCACTCCATAAGTATGTTCAGGTGCCAGTACTGACCGAATTTATTCCCATAAGGAATATTGTGAAGTAGATTAGTCCATTTCAGACCCCCAAACATACACGTACAAACGCACTTACATAAATACACTTACATAATTGGTCGCATTCGGAGGTAATCGTTATGCGGGGGTCCACTGTATTTGTATTATGTATCAGATAGCCATAAGGAAATTTTTTTTTTATCAAAGTTCAAATCATTGGCATGTTCTATTGTACTGTAAGATATTACCAATGTATTTGGTTGTGCTTTTGTAAACCTGAAACTTCAGAATCAGTGATCATTAAACATTACTTCCCTACAAGGGGATGCACCTTGATGGTGGTAAAGGACTCTTGATTCAAGGAATTGCAGCTACCCTTTCCATAGAATAATCCTGATTATGCCCTCCTTCCCTCCCTTATGTTCTCAAGCACTGAATGATCTTTTCATGTTTAGCATTTCCTCATGAATGTAGTAATAATAATAACAATAATAATCCATCATATATGTATATGGTTTTGTGAGCAGCAACAAGATGAGAGATAACGGGAGTCGTCCAGAGGGCACCATCTGGTTATCATCTAGTCGTCCCCTAACTGAGGCTCAGGTTGCTGCTCTCATTGTCACTGAAGCTCGCCAGTTAGTACAGGTGAGGTACTTGCTTAAGTGGTCCAGGGAGAGAGATGAATATGCAGAATCAACTTGTCGTTCACATTTGGTATCATGTGTTTGAATTGCATGAATAGAATTTCAGTAGTATATAAGTATACACTCTTTGCTACAATATGTAGCAAAGAATGTTCTATTGTCAGGTAATTATACAGAAATAAAAGTTATTATACATTAACCTATCCAAACCTAACTTATGCTGACCAAGAAAAATATAATTTTTTTTTTTTTGAATGTTTATGAATCCAGAAAATCATGCGTGGCAATTCATGTGAATCTGGCTGCCCTAATTAGAGGACAGGTTGACAGAAAAGGTGGACTAGATGTTTTTAAATTTTGTTTTATTTGAGAGTTGAACAGTAGATCTAACGTGTCGCAGACAGGATTTAGGAATAGACATAGATATAAGAGAGACAGTTGTGCCATTTGGTTGAAAGTTAAGAAGTGGGACTAAGAGCTGGAGCTCACTGCCCCCTCCCACACCAAAAAAAAATAAATAGACAAATAGATATAAAAATGGGTAATTACAAAGTGTATTAGAGCTTGGGATAGTTGAGTTGTTAGGTGAAGATTATTTTTATATTGTCAAAAACCTAGAGAGATTTGTCGTTTTTGGGATGCAGTTTTAGTGTTTAAAGATACTGTGAATTATGTTTTAGAGTACTGATTAATAATAATGACAAATTGGCATTGATTCTGTATGATCTATAATATTATGATATTGTTTTATTTCCAATGTTTGTACTGTGTATCTGGTATATTAAATCTTAAGAATGGCAGCTCCAGTAATATTTAAGGTTACATTAATGGCAAAACGATATAAAACATTTGTATTATCAATTTCAGAAAGAGCTTGGTATAGCTTCAATAGACTGGACACACAAATCTAAAGGAGTCACTACACCAGCAAAAGAGTCACCCACACTTTCTTGTGCTTCATATTCAGCAAATCGTAGAGTCATCATTGGGAAGCGAAGGAACTCATCCTCTCCGAATTTCATACTGCAGTCTTCAGCAACAAGAGTAGGAGATAGTGTCTCTTCAGTAGATGTAAAAAGTGGAACCAAGGGAGTTATAGCACCTGTAGGTACAGTAAAAGCAGGTAAACGATTATCACCATTAGCACTGATTCTGAGGAGGAAGTCGAAGTCACCCAGAATCACTAATGACTCAGAAAAAATGTTACTTGAAAACTGTATGCAAGACCAGATAAATTCAGAAACCTCTGTGCCAGTGCAGCTACCTGAAGAACAAGAAGATAATAATGTAAAGTATACTGCAAGTATTGAACATTCTCACTCTCATATGGAAGTTCCAGAAAATAAAGGGAACAAACATAATGTGATTGGACTGGCAACTGAAATAATTATAAGAACTTCTGAAAATGATAGGAAAGATATAGAAAATGTAAATATTGACAGTGATTTAGCTAACGGGAACCAGCCAAGAAATGAGGATAGTAATAACAAGAGCCATGATATAGATTACTATACAGAAAAGAAAGATAGGAAAAACACTCAAGATATGATCAAAAATGAAACAAATATTGTAGATAAAGATGCTGGTAAAAATAACAATGCACAAAATATGGAAATCATACAGAATGTAAATATAATAGAACACACAGAAATTATTTCTGGCAATAAACTACCCAACTTATGTTCAGGAAATAATAACAGCAATAATTCTGAAAATAACTCCTCTATTGCTGGCTTATTATTTGGAAGACATAAAACCAAAAAAAAAAATATGGAAATGGTTAATTTAAGCAAAGGTACCAAATCTTTTGTTATTCCTGAATCACAGGAAGATAAATCAGACAATATATTTTCACCCAAAAGACATAAAAATGTGAAAAGCAATTTTGGTACCCTGAAATCGACCAATGCTGCAGGTAAATTTAACAATGAATTCAGCGGGATCAACAATCCAGAGCTTAGGAATACTTCTTATCAGCCTTGTGAAGAGATTATTCCAGAAATGAAGGACACAAGAGCATATGATAACATCAGTGGTATAGATGAGGATTGCAGTAAGGGTATGAACACAAGCACTCCCATAGGTAAAGGATGCAAGAGGAGTAATACTCTTTCTGCTAAAACTTGCATTACTAACTCTGGTACCCTTATGACTTCAGCAGTACTACAAGGTATGATGGCAGGAGACATGACACAAGAATCTGAACCTAATTGGAATGTTGAGGATTTGCAAAACATCAGTATATCTTGTGAGGAAGAAGTTAGTAAGGTGCATGAGAGCATCAAAAGGAAAGAAAACAGTGATTTATTTGATGAAAGCAGTGATAGAGATCTAACTGTTAAACAGTCTACACATTCATCTCCTATATTTGTAAATGCCACTGAAATGCATCTTAAAAATGACATACCAAAGCCCAGTGATTTTTCAAAAAATAATTTGTATCTTACAGCAAAAGTAAACCACAATATACAAAGTTTTGATCTTTCTAAATCACTGAAAGATGGTCTTTTAAAGACAATGGATTCATGTGATTTTTGTTCAGGATCTGAGAATGTGTCTTTTCAAGATGTTCAAAGCAAAGAATCTAAAAGAAATTATGAGGCACAAACTATGGGCACATTTGAAGTACAAAAAAGCAGTGAAGAGGACAGACAGGAACATATTAAAAGATTTGGTGTTCATAGTGGTAATTTTGATCAGCAACATCTGAATTACACATTAATTCCTGATCACACAGCAAATTTAAAAAGAAAATTGACAGAATATCCTAAAGTTTTAACAGAAAACAATAAAAAGAGATCCCCACATAGCAATATATTCTCTCAGGGTTTTATTTCAGATAAATTAATAAATTATAATATTTTGAAAGTGCCAGCTGAGGCTGAGAATGAGAGATTATGTGA